>NC_133803.1:33872447-34132447 GCF_043250625.1 Sebastes fasciatus
TGTCTGTTCTCTGACCTGTTTTTCATGTAATTGTATCTCTTCCTATCCTCAGTTCACCTTCCCTCTCACCTTTCCTTTCCCCCCTCCGTCACCCCCGTTCTTACCTCCACCTTCCCATTGGCCCTCCCTCCCTCCCTCTCCTAAACTCATCCATCTCCTTTTTCTTTCTTTCACTCTGCCTCCCTGCTTCAATCCATTCATCCCTCCATCCGTCCATTCATCCATCCAGCGTAATGTGTCTCTAAGCGAGTTACCCGCGGATACAAAGTGGATCACATCACTGTAGTGATTACATCACCCGGTTATATTATGGGCTCCGTTGTTTATACTCTGGATGTGAGAGAAAGACAGAGAGACAGAGCTCATGCATGAAGGTTCCAGAGCTGCTGGTCTGAATCAGTGTTACAGTAATAATACACAACATTTTCATATCAATAAATGTCCATTTTGCAACATTCAGCTGCTGATTGCCGTAACACAACAGCCATAACTGTGATGTCGTGGCATATACAGAAGGGTGTCTTCAGCCATCATTCTCTGTGGCATGTAAAGGCTAATATCACTGGAGCAGTCTGAAGCAACACATGTTAGAATCTTAATCAGATTAAAGGGATAGTTTGAGTATTTCAAAGTGGGGTTGTATGAGGTATTTATGCATAGTCAGTTTATTACCTACAGTAGATTACGGTCGGCACGCACCCACTTTGGAAAAAACAGGCAGCAGTAGACCAGCAGTGTTCTACAAGGTAAAATTACAGTTTTCTTCAATGGAGTCTGGTGGCTTTGGCGAGAGCATAGATGGATACAACGGCTTCAGTTCCCCTTCGGAAACGTCTGTCTGACGGCAAGGTAAAGCGGCGAAAATATTCTAAATATAGCGTACGCTACTGATATAGATTTTTTTAGGTGTCTAAAATATGTTTTGCTGCTGCCCCCCGTCCACAGCAGCACATTACTTTGCTTCTGTGCGGTAACTCATGTGTGCGTGTCCAAACTGGGGGCGTGCCGACCGCCATTTACTGTAGATATTACACTGATTATGGATAAGTACTGAATACAAGCCCCCTTCAAAACATCTGAACTATCCCCGTAAAGGAGAAGTGTGTAGGATCTAGTGATGAGGTTGCAGATTGCAACCAATTGAAGCCTATCCCGTGTGCCAAGCATGTAGAAGAACTACTGTGGCCGAGCGAAAACACGAGTTAAAGGGAAGTGAGTGGTGAATCCAGAGAGAGAGAGAGTGGCGGCGATGGCAGTGAGTAACGTTTATGACTCCGGCTCAAGCAGAAAAAGTTAGTAGAGTTTGGTTTGTCCGTTCTGGGCTGCTGTAGAAACATGGTGGACTCTGTAGAAGACCCGCTTCCTATGTAGATATAGACAACTCATTCCAAGGTAACGAAACATAAATTCTATTTCTGCCAATAATGTTACACACTGGTCCTTTAAGGCCTTATTGTGAATACTGGCCATTCTTTTATGTTCATACAAATGTTGTTTGACCCACAAATGATCCAGGATCCGTAAAGCCAACATGGATCATCTTATAGAGTTTCTGAGGTGTTAAAAGGATGCTGAGTTCAGTTACAGAATCAGATTAATCTCTCACTAGTGATGTCTAAACAGCTGAACCAGCCATTTCAAGATCATCCATTACTTTAAGTGATTATTGAAAGCTGCAGCAACAGTTACCAGAAGGATCAGCTTTCACATTAGTCTGCTGCGGTTGCTTCATTCACAAACCTGTTAGTGTGACTGTGGATATATTTAAAACCTTTTTAACCTTTCAGCAGGACATCGATGATCGAGACCTGAATAAAAGTGGGACTGCCGTTGGTCGCAGGGCATTCCTGAGCAGTGCAGGTGTAGACATGTTTTGGGATTTTTGCCTTTATTGGACAGTTTGACAGTCGAGAGTGACAGGAAACACGGGGAGAGAGCGGGGGGGCAGGTCAGGCATGAATAGCCCCCAAGCCAAATTCAAACCAGAGGGTCTTGTGGCTACATGGTCTGTGGGCCTGACTGCTGGGCTGCTACAGCCTTCATGGTAGCTGTCAGTGGACGTAGGTTAGGTTATTTCAATGTTAAATGCAGTAATGTAGAGTAGTAAACATGACCACGTAGAGTGTCATAGTTTGAATGTAGGGCGACTGATCAAGATGCTGCCGTATTTGACGACTTGGGAATGACAACGGGCTGGAAGCTGCCGACTAAAAAACATTAAAGTCAAGAACTAAACAGCTTTTGCTGTTTGTTGCAGGTTGTAATGTTTGATGAATTCAAGGATTCACACCCGCTTCCGCTTTGTGCTGATGTATAATTATTTTTATTTATGTATTTATTCATTCATGTCTTTGCAAATATGCACTCCCACTCGCATTCACTTGAATTGAAGTTCATACGACTGATATTGAATTTCCGGTGCATTAAATGTACCCTGTGGGGTTTTTGACCTCTAGTAGTGCTGTGGAGCGATGGCTTTTTATGAGTGGGTTCCTGTTTTTGTTGTCTTGTGCACGCCCATGAGAAGGCACACGCACACGGGCGATGGGATAAACACTCAAGCAAGTTTCACAGTATTTCACTGATTGAACAAGAAATGCCACAACGGCCTATCGAAGGCAGAGGAGAAGACGACTGCAAACTAAACATGGACGTAAACAATGTTGAATTTTAAACACTTCGGCTTTGCAAATATTTTATGAGGAAAATGCAATCGACTTGTTTGTTAGACCTCAAGGAGACACACAATACCTTTTTTTTTTGAGTGACACTGAATGTAAACACATTGTTTGTTTTTCCTTCGCAGGTAATGTTAAAGTAGCAGTACGTAGAGATGGAGCCAATATGATTTTAAAAAGTTATTTTTATAAAACGGTCACTATGTCCTGACAGTAGTAAATGAAACAGGTAATCTGAAAATAATCATGTGCGTCTGTGTCCTCCGGTGCTCCTAATGGCATCTGCAGGATTTCACAGACCGGAAGAAAACAAGCAGTCAGAACTGATCTGGATTCTGCCGTCCAGCTGCTCTATGAGAGCCGCGAGTCAATCACTCACGAACTCCGATCAAACGGTCAAACTAGGCAGCACTGATCAAATATGAATCAATATTTTGTTACTATAATGCCTATTTCTCTACTCAGATGTTTTCAGAATCATCTTGTAGTGTACTGTTTAGATGTAAAATAAGGAAATACCAAGCACCGCCAACCAGCCGGAGCACAGCCAATAGGAACACTCTCTCTCTCTGAAATGATCTGTGATTGGCCAAAGTCTCCCATCACTAAGCTGGATGTTTTAAAGCCTGAAATCAGAGCCATGAGGAGGAGCAGAAGTCTAGTTTTCTCTCAGAACACTTGAATCACAATATGCTGAAAGGTTATTATGGATTTTTTTGCCAAATGATGCCAACAAATAGTTGCCTGAAGCTTTAAGAACCACACAACAACGTTAAACTTTCTTTACATAATGTCATTCGTCAACATAACCTGAGATCGTTGTTATGTATAATTATCTATACTGTAAAATATTCTGAAGCTGCAGTGAAACAAGTGGTTCTGTCCACACCAGTGAATGGGAGCCTATTCTAACAGAGGAAAGTGCAGACTGACACACAGCAGATTAGGATATTACAGAGAATCACTGGAATGCTAATGTTTACTCACCCAGGGGAGAGAGAGGCAGTCTGAGAAGCCAAAATGAATTTCTCTGCTTTTATGTTTGTATCAGCTTCCCTCCTGAGGAAAACAGCGCTGTTGTCACAAAGCTCTGTGTATATTCATGTGTGTGTGTGTGTGTGTGTGTGTGTGTGTTTCTCCAGACTGATTATGATTTTCCGCATGTGACAAAACATTTCAGTGTTCTACGACCAAATTAAATAATTTCAATTAACAGGTGAGTGTGTATTTGCATGTTAAGCGGGCAGCACCTGTTAATTTTCTCTGTATATTTCCCATTCTGTACTCTCTCTTTCTCTCTTCCTCTCTTACATTGTGCTTTATTTGTTACACAGTAAACATCAGTTTAGGAGGCTTAAGGTTATTACAGTGTGGATCAATAGCAGTAAACACAACTTCAACAGGAAGAGGAATTTAGGACGCTAAAAAATCACTTTCTTGCTTATTCTCTGTGTCGGACACAAGCCCAATCCCAATATTATACTTTATTATTCTATTTTGCTTGTCCAATATTATCTAATAATAATTAGTACTGTCAATCGATTAAATTATGTAATCACGATTAATCACGTGATTGTCCATAGTTAATTAAATTAAAGGGACTCTATGTAAGAATCAGAAATTGCTTGTTAACGGTGACACCTGTGGCTGTTAAGTCAACAACACAGCGTAGAGTTTGTGTTGGAGTCTGAGTTGTGGTGGGGGCTGGTCTTTTAGCGTTAAGTGGACACCATTTCTAACCGAGCGTTAGCTATTATTGCACACCGTTAACCCTGAAGCGGAGGCACTTTAGAACGTGCATGATGTCACATCCATTGGATTTTCCCGTAAAGAAACAGGGCCGCGTTCTTCACATTAAAATCAGTCTACAGGCCAGGTCAGGGAACCCCTTTGGAAATGGCCATGACAGTTTTTCCTCGCCAAAATTTAAAGTTTGGAGCGTTATTTAACCTCCTTTGTGACAAGCTATCAAGAAAGGTACTGATGGATTCTTTAGGTTTTCTAGTTTCATATGATACCATTATCTTCACTCTCGCTTTAAAACTGAGCCCGCTACTACCTCTGAAGGATCGATTGCGTTAATGCGTTAAAGAAATTAGTGGCGTTAAAACAAATTTGCGTTCAATCATTATTATTATTACACCGTTAACTTTGAAAGCACTAGTAATAAAACAAAACAAAAACATATGATAAACAAAATATGAATTAGTATAGTATAGTATCTATGTTGTATTTCTATTGTGTTGTTACTGTACACACAACATTTACACTTTGTGTGCTCACATGTATTGTACAAAGCGCTGCAGAGGTCAGGCGTATGAGGTCATGTCTGTCAATATCTCTGAAAGAAAGCAAGATGACCTTGTTCATATCCAGACTAACCCACACACACTGTGGCCCACCCCAACCACACAGCTTCAACCACTTTCAAAAGAGAGCAAACTGAACCTCTTGCAGCCGTATCATAATATCACTCTGTCTTTTTTCCTCTGACACGTTTATACACACACACACACACACACACACACACACACGCACACACACACGTAAAGCAGCGTTAAAACCTTAATCTCATTCATTTATTTCTCATCAGCGAGTGACGGGAAGAGAAACAGTTGCGTCACATTACCGCACTCTGCTTCCAGGAAGCTCTATTAAAAAGGATGTTGGTTCTTTTTTTTCACCCCCGCTGCCTCTATTTACCCATAAGTCTTTGTAATCTGTTTAGAGGGCTTATGGGTGCTCAGAAAGTGCTCTTTCCTCACAGTGCGGCTCATTTATCAAGCGAGATTAAGAAAAGTCCGGAAAGTGTTTTGAATACGTGCTATCAGACACCGCTCGGCTGCAAATTAAATTGTACCGAGTTATGTGTTTTGAATGCGCATTTTTAGCAGCATTTGATAACAACTCAACAGTTTGCTTTTACTCTGTTAGTGTTATCCATTCATAGTCACACACTGTATGTGCTCTGTGTTTGGAATGAAGTAAACCAGGTTAAACAGCAACTTCAAATGTTTTTGTTGTGATGTTGTTTTGAAGCCTTAGAGAGCAGGATTACCTAAATAAATAACCACAATATATATTACTGTATATTAAGCATCCATGAAGCATCTCACACACCAATTCATGGAACAGAAACTGAATTGCGCAAAAAGATTGATCATCAAAACATATGGATAAACATTTCCACACAATCGCACCATCCCTAATGAACACACAAAAACATTATTCCCAAAATAAAACATTTTAGTAAATTAAATCTACCAGCTATAACCCCGCTTACAGGCTCTAACAAGATCTAAAACCAACCCGATATCCTGCCAAAGCGTGTCAGTGTCACGTTTCGCCTCGCAGAGATGTGAATATTACATGCCTGTATTAATTTGCAGTACCAGCAGGGGGCAACACAAATACTCACTTAGGTTTAGACAACATAACCACTGAGTTAGGATAAGGGACAACGTCATGGTTGAGCTTAAAATAAGTTAACTAAATAAAATACGGAACCAACGTAACATCAGAATGGAAAAACACGTCACAAATGTCACTAAAAAAACACGTCACAAACGCCACTAACGTAGCTTACAAAACAAAACACCGGTCTCCTGGTTGAAAGTCCTGTGTTTGTTGGACCCATCCACCTCCTCTCCTTCCCACCATCAGCAGTCTTTCTCACTTTTTATTCTACGTCACTAGCTCTGAGTGTAGCATATTTATGCGGATACATTTACATTGCAGTCAGTAGATAGAGTCATAGAAATGACACGCCAAAAGCAAGAACGCCATTCTTATTACATGCTTTTGCCTCGCGCATTATGGTGTCTTATCATGTGACCGGGCTGTCTAAAACACACATGGTGACATACATTATGTTTTTAAAGGTTTCATTTCAAACACGTACTAAGTACAGTCATTAACATGATGAGCATCACCATAACAGTATTACGAGCCAAAATAACCCCTTTAAAAAAAACAGGAAGCAAAGTAAATACATGTTTTGGATAATTCTCAGGTCATTCCTCTAATATAGCAGAAATCTACAGTAAATATACTTTTTTATTCTGCCTGCACAATGCATGATGGTAGATAGGGCTTGGTGTCTATTGATTTATACGATATGTTTTACATTGCATTGTGGGATACTTTAGATTATGTCCACTCTAAGAGGTACCAGTGGGCAACGCCGGGTCTGAAAAGTGAAGCCAATGTCTTAAACCTGCATTCTGCTTAATGGCCAGCAGGGGGCGACTCCTCTGGTTGTATAGAAGTCTATGAGAAAATGAATCTACTCCTCTCTTGATTTATTACCTCAGTAAACATTGTAAACATGAGTTTATGGTCTCAATCGCTAGTTTCAAGTCTTCTTCAATGCAGCATGATGTTCATTTAGTAAATTATGGTCCCACTTAGAGTCAGATAGACCATAAAGCAGGGGATGCTTTAGGGCGGGGTTACCTTGTGATTGACAGGTCGCTACCACGGCGTTGTCCGGTCTGGGAGTCGTCCGTGTTTTTGCGTTACAACTTTAACCTTTTCACGGTGTGTTTTCAGTTCATTTGGTCGCCTAAAAATGTCTTATACAGTCTATGAGAGGTGTTATATCTGCCACTTGGCATTTGAACACCACCACAGAATGGAAAACACAACATATAGTGGACCATATAGTGAAAAATGTATGATTTTGAACTCAAAATAACATCCGCATGAGCACATAGAGCCACACTAAGACGAAATATAGAAGCAATCTGAAGCCACATCTGAGGTTAATGTCCTTGAGGTGACTCAAACGTGCACACATTCACGGACACACTTCAACAGCTTCTTATTTTATCCCCCCTGGGACTCAACTCCTGAATAATGAAATGGTTATTTTGAGTGTGATACAGCAGGGGTTAGCGCGTGTGTGTGTGTGTGTGTGTGTGTGTGTGTGTGTGTGTGTGTGTGTGTGTGTGTGTGTGCTCTAGTATTAGCATTATGAGAACCAAATGTCCACATGAGGTTATTGAGCGACAAGGAAAATCCTCCACAGTCAGGACATTTTACCAGGCTGCACATCTGCAACAAGTTGTCGGGGTTAGGGAACAGGAAATGAATGTAGTGTGTCGATTCAAACCATGAATTGTGTATGAAATCTTTGAGATGCACTCTTCACCCAGACCTAACCCCCCCCACACACACATTTCACGCTAAGTTTAGAACACTTCTGTCCCCGCTGATTTTCTGTCTCTTGCTCTTCATTCTGTTTTGTTCCCATTTGTTTGTTTCTTTGAATATTTTTTTACAGCGATTTCTCTCAACTAACCTTCCAGTCAATCTTGAGTTTGTTCACAGATTTATCCCTCTGTTGTGTCTGCGGATTAGCATTCGGTTTGTCCCTTGTCACAACAAATATTTGTTGATGTATTGTTTTGCTCCTGTTTGACAGCGGCTCATCAGCGGCTGTGTTTGTGCTGTAACTGTACTGGGATTTAAGTGTGTGTGTGTGTGTGTATGTACCAATAGTTGTGTCCGGTGGGATTGAGTTTGAGTTGATTTAAGGAGATCCAGTTGCCGGTATACTCCTCATAGCACTCCTTGTGGGTAAAGATTCACCTATTTGTATCTTGTTTGTTTCTTCTTATTTTTTTCATGATGTGTCACAGAGTTTGCGAAACGTTTACCGTTACTGAACTACAGTTAAGAGAAAAGTTTCAAACCATTCCTGCTCAGTGTTAACTTCAGTTTTAGAAAAAATGTTGTCTAGAATTGGAAGTGGTTATCTCTGAATATGAAATGCTCTTGGCTGATGTTTAACAGTTATACAGCACTACTGTGCAATGTTCCTGTACTTTACTTAGTAATATTTCCATTTTATGCTACTTTACTATTCCACAACTCCACAACATCGCAGAGGCAGAAATTGCACTTTTTACTTTGCTACATATTACAATACATTTTACACATTTTAAAGCTTTAGTAACAATACATATATATATTCAATCATGGGACTTTGGTTCTGCCTCTGTGTAAAAAGTTAGACTATGTAAATCATTATATAAATGCCTTTTTCATTATTCTGCACTGTGGTGTTTTTCTCCGGGTTCTTTACAAAAGGTTGTTTGTACTCTTCACTTTTTCTTCTTTATAGAAAGGATCACATTCAGTCTGTCAGCATGCAAGTGTGTTTTTAAACAAGTGTTGCTATTGTGACAGTGCTACTAAACAGTAGTAGTATAGTGTGACCGTGCTCTTTGTGAGATTTGTTGTATTTTAATCCCGACTTCTCATTAGGTTTACTGCGTCACTTTTAATCTCTTTAATTCTGTACGTAAACAAATCTTCAGGTCAAAGTGTGGATCTGTTCACACAGAGCGCTTCCACATACTATATTATCACCCGCGTAGATGCCAGACATAATACCTGACATATCCACACAGCCGGGCTGACACTGAGAGGTGCTTTCATGTTTACATTGGTCTGCCCTCGCTGGATGCTTTAGGCTAATACCAAACAAACATTTCACAGTGTGTGTGTGTATGGTTTTCCTTTTAATGTTTGTTTATCCAGTATGTTGTTATATGTGTTAGCGATACCTTTTTTAATACTATATGTTAAATATTATATTGAACTGTCCATCAGAAAGGTGTAGCCTCAGTGACCTTTAACAAAACAAATTACAATTTTATAATTTATTCTAACTTTTTTTTAATTCTATTCAGAATAATTTATGTCTTTCAAAATGGACACAAATCAAAAGACGGGGTCTATTTTAACCACGATCATAACCGTAACCTCAGTGAAGAAAGGAGGTTAAACAACAGTTTCACAAGGAATAGTAGGCCGGTCCGGCGCTCACAGAAAAGACAGGTAATCCTGCAACAGGAGAGACTTCAGAGGTCAGGTCCAGAGCACAATGGAGCACACACATTTAAAGCAATCCACTTTGTTAAAGACTAACATTTCGACGGCAACCGGGTCTTCATGAAGATGGACTTGGACTTGGACTTGGACTTATATAGCGCTTTTCTAGTCTTCCGACCACTCAAAGCGCTTTACACTACATGTCAGTATTCACCCATTCACACACACATTCATACACTGATGGCAGAGGCTACTAAGGTGCCAACTTTGCCCATCAGGATTTAATCTAAATACTCATTCACACACCGATGGCTATGCCTCCGGGAGCAATTTGGGGTTAAGTGTCTTGCTCAAGGACACATCGACATGTGACCCGGAGCAGCCGGGGATCGAACCACCGACCTTCCGATTGGTGGACAACCTGCTCTACCCTCTGAGCCACAGCCGCCCAGTTGATGCAGTTGAAACAACCGTAATCTCTTTTTGTGCCTAAACCTAACCAAACCTTAATCGTAGCTGTGTAAACTCAGACAATTGTTTAATTACTGCAGTGGTGATGTTGTCCTGCTGATGGGGGCTTTATGGATGTCAATTACGAGCAATGAATTTTATCTAAATTTGGAAGACCAGGTGTTCAGATTACTTTATATTACCATTGGGTTTCAAGATCCAGTTAGATATTGGAACAGTTTCACTGCTCATCTTAAAGGCTGTAAGTTATTAATGCATAACCACTAAGCAGTCAGTTAGTGCTTAAAGAGAGAGACATGCCTTTTAGTGAAGGTTCGTGCATGTGAGCGTGCCCCACAGGCTAGCTCACAGCCGCTGCTTTGCTCTCATATGGCGATAACAGCTGATCATGTTGTCCCGGTTGACGGCGTTGTCGCGGAAGCGTAGCGCCCACTCTCCGGTCCCTCCCCCGGTAAACAATGTTACCGAGCCGCCGGCTCAGCTGTCGCCATGTTGGGAGCTGCGTAGAGGCAATCCCTCAATCACTTTTAACATTTTGTTGACCTTTTATGGTCATGTGATGTCATCATGACTTTGTAGCTAAGGCGTAAGAAGCATGATGTTGTTATGCCGCGGTGGACGATGGTGCAAATATTTACAAATTATGTGACTTTGAATACCGTAGTGTGTGTCCTGTCTCCGATCAACAGTCAGTGTATGTTGCTTTAAAATCATAAAGGCAAGGTTTCCTAACCATGACCACAAGCTTTCCCACACCTTAATAAAGAGTCCATAGTGGCCTAAACTTAGTCAGACCTTCACCATAGAGGTCGCAGACCACAAACCACTCATATGAGTCATTTAAACAGAGAGTTGTTGTTGTTGTGTTTTAGGTATGAGGACCCGTTGAACACTTCAGTTGGACATATTCAGGTAAACTGTAGAGTAACTTTAGACTCATGAAGTTAAGAGGCTATACTTGAATGCTTAAATAACCTCCCTCTGAATTTCTTCCCCACCTACTGACTGAAGTTTTGTTCCTGTGTGTCCTGCTGTATGTGTGTGTATACGTGTGCACGTGAGCGTGAGCGTGCACGTGTGTGTCACCTTTGCTGACACTGTTCCCCACACTTACCCATCTGACAGCTCGTGATTGATTGGCTGCTAAATGCTCCCTTCACACATGTGCACACGCGCACACACACAAACACGCGCACACACACAGGAAAGTCCATTATACATCTATCAGCGGGTCTGTCCTAATCGTAATGGGAGACAGATGTAAGGTGTTTGGGATTACCACTCTCACACACACACACAAATATAGACATACATCAGACACAATCTATTCTACACACATACAAAGAAAGACGGAAACTTACACTCTGTTTCCTTCCTTTCACATACGCACATATTTCCCCCCATCTCAAATTACACGCACACACACACACACCCTCAGACAGTGCGGTATCCATTTAACGTGCTTAGCAGTGGCTGACAACAATGATCAGAAGTCTCCTTGAGAAGGGTTGGTAAGAAGGTGAGCTGTCCCCTCCACTAAAACCACTCATTACTCAACTCACCGCCTGGATGAATGACCATGGTGTGCATGTTCCTAATGTTTGTATACGTGTGTGTGTGTGTGTGTGTGTGTGTGTGTGTGTGTGTGTGTGTGTATGTACTTACATACCTATCCGACAGTGGACCTATGCATTCACCAACAGTGGACCACCGGGCCATTTTAGAAGTCTACTCTTGGTCTTATACCCAAAGTAAAAATCTAATTAAATCTTGCTTTAAATCATGCGAAAAAACATGTCCCCACCCAAAAAAAGGAAATAAAAAATGTATGTCCCTATGGTAGATAACACATGATGAAGTGGTAAATGGTAAATGGACTTGCATTTATATAGTGCTTTTCTAGTCTTCCAACCACTCAAAGCGTTTTGAAGTGCCCTCTAGGGTGCCCTCCTAGTGTAAAAAACGTGATGATGTGCCCTAGAGTGTTCTTCCAGTGGAGAAAACATGATGAAGTGCCCTCTAGGGTGCCCTTCTAGTGGAGAAAACATGATGAAGTACCCTAGGGTGTTCTTCTAGTGGAGAAAATGTGATGACGTGCTCTTTAGGGTGCCCTTATAGTGGAAAAAGCACAATGCAGTGCCATCTAGGGTGCCCTTTCAGTGGAGAAAATGTGATTAAGTGTCCTCACTGGTTTCAAGAAAAAAAAATCTGAATAGAGTACAAAAATATATTTTTATTTAAATGAGTCACTCAAAACACATTTAACATCAGCCTTTTGTTCAGTCAGTTTTCAGAAGTACAGGATTTCAATCCGTTTTAAAATGTATTTGCATTCATATACAAGTTGATTGAGGATACACTTTGTGTGTTGATTCACATTACAGAGCAACAAAAGTTCCACACGTGTATTGTCAGGATTGACAGGAGTCCACTGTTGGCTAGTACATAATGACACAAGGATGGAGAGTGAAATGAACCTGAAGTGAGTGCCTGAATGTGTTTCTGCATGGCGACCATATCGATTCCATTTCGTATTACAGCAACGACAGCCAGCTGGGAAAAGTTCAGGCCCTGCAGGGGTTTCTGTTCATAGCTTTTAGAGACGTGGGAACAGTACACACTACAGAAGAATATGGTTTGATGTGAGGGGAAATGATATTTGTCCTATAAATTCATTTTGTATTAAACAAGAATTGACAACAGAGATCTTAATCTAAGACATTATGTGTGTTAGACAATAGAGGCATTAATACCATTATGAAGTTAGTGATGTTCATTGTTTGACGCTGTGCCATTCACTTATTTGCTAACATTTAAGGGCATAATCTGCTGTGTTGTTGCATTTCATTTTAAATTGTTCATGTGCTGCATTTATTCTGTAGGTTGTGGTGGGAATAATTCAGTATCCTTTACAAGATAAACAAGTCAATTGAATGCAAATATGACAATAAGAGGTAAAGCAACACCTTGTTCACAAAGGTAGAGTGAATTCACCTTTCGCTAATCCTTAGATACGGTTCAATTACATTACAGGTTATTGTAGACCACATTAGATAGTGTGAGATGTTCATAATATTGTGTCCACCTTTGTATATTGTTATCAGATTTGTATCCTTGTTTTTATCCTTATATACAATAGTTTAACTGATTTCTTTGTTTTGTTTATCTGATTGATTATATTATGTGTTTGCTTTATTTATTTTTAACTTGGCATCATTGTTAATGAGGGTCTGCCCTCAATGATCTAGAATCAAATGAATGAATAATCAGCCAAGTCGAGTGGGCCAATCATACAGACATAAGGGGAAAGTAGTGGTTCGTTTTAGCTTAAATGTGGTTAGGAACGAGCAAGTTTGAAATGTCTAAAGCCATTCAATGACTCATGAACATGTGTTAGGTGACTGGTAACACAAAACACTGTAACACAATGACATGTTAAGAGTTTTAATGAACGTTTTAATGAACAAATAGAACACCGATTACCAATTTTGAGGTTGAATAGTCAAAATAAACTTCCGTCTTCGGGTTGGGTTAAAAAAAGTCCAGAATTGACGTCACTTAAGTACGTCAGTTACATGACAAATAAATCAACGTTGACTTCTGGTTTCACACGGGACACGAACGCCGGTCTCCTGGGCGAGGGCCCTGTCCTGTATTTGTTGACCCACTCATCCACTCCGACCTCCTCCCTATGTGCCATTTGGCGCTCTTTATATTTCCTAGTTCACAATTACGTGAATTACACACAAATTGATTTTGTGAGTTAACACAATTACAGTGCATGACTTTTTGGAGGTATAGCTAACAGTGTATGAGAACAGCCTGGACACATTAAGGCAGTGTTGGTGGGAATTACATCCAGTATTGTGCAATAATACAAGCTTTGGCAAAGAAACAGTGAATGTTGGAAGCCTAAATTGTGTAATATCAATTAAATAAAAAAGTGTGAATTGTCAAAAGTTTAAAATATAACTGCACTGAACTGCCGCAGGCGTTTCACACATGCTCACTGCTCACTTAAAGCAAGCACCTAATGAAAATACTGGTCTTACCACCATCAGCACATCACCAAGCCTTATAATTCCCCTGTGGTGTCACCTTAACACACTGCGATAATGGGGACAACAGCAGATCTTTTTTTCTAGAGTGTCTGTGTCCATAAATCCAGCTCTATTCTCCCATTCACTGTCACAAAGATGAATAACACTCAGGTGTGAAAATAATACTTCCCTGTTCAATAAGGACAAAGAGCTGGGCTCTCTTAATGATCTGTCTCTGCATTAACGATCTGTCTGTGCACTAATGACTCAGCCTTCATAATGACTAACTGATGATGTGGGAGGAACAGAGAGGAAAATGTTAGCCTCCCAACATACTCAATATCTGCACGATTAGAGGGAATATCCACCCCAAAAAAAACGCCATCCCAGGTCTGTGCTCCGTAATGACCACTTGATGATGTGGGAGGAACAAAAGAAGAGAAGTTTGACAGTGAACTCAGTCAATACTTCCTGACACAGGGAGATTAACACTCAGTCTCAATCTCCAAGGGCTTAAAATAGAATTTGGTGGATGCCTCTTGCCTTTTGGTGCACATAAGATAATAATAAGATACTGAATTACAAAAATGTTTGTTCAGTTTCATGACATATTGAGGGTCTGTAGTGGAGAGTCCAGTTTTAAGCCCATCACTCTAATAAACTTTCTTTAATATCAACCCAACCTCATGGGAAGGCGTATAAATAGCTTTTGTACGGCTCTTTTGTGTGTTATTTTTACAACAAAACCACTAACGCTTGGTCCAGACTGCCCGTGTGAGCAGTGCGTGAGGTCCCTGAACTACTGCGTATCCCACGTGTGGGTTGTCGACACTGGCAACGTTTCTGCTACTGCTGCTGTTCCTTTGTTTTTCCATAGAGTTTGCCTTTCATAATGGCCATTTCATTTCATTATAAATGTCATTTATATTTATTTTGGACTGAAAAAGGTTTAGAAGTGTGTGCTCATTTGTATATAGTAATAATCCACAAATAAAAGCTGCAAATATTTCAGAATAAAAGCCTCGTATTAAAAATGAAAAACAACAGGTTTCAGAGCCACCAGACGCTGCTGACGTTCCCTGTGTGGCCTAGCCGTAACTGGTTGGGCTTCAAATAAGTACGTCAACTAAGTAAAATACATACAGACACAGAGTAACAAAAGTACAGAAAACATATTACAAATATCACCAACAAAATGTCAAAATAACTCAACAACACTTTGGTACACAAACACCGGTCTCCTGGTTGAAAGTCCTCTCACTTTTCATTCTACATCACTAGCTCTGAGCCTAGCATGTTTATGCGGATGCGTTAACATTGCAGCCAACAGACTACATGGCGTACAAATGACGGCAAATGACTTGCATTACAGTGCGACCGGGTTGCTAATATAAGTGTTGCAGTCCTTTTTTCTGCCAAGACAGCCTAGTAAGCATTGGTTTGGTGATTTGCAAATCAAAACACATACAGGTGTCTAGGTTAAAGCTGGACTAAATCTGGTTTAGAAGTGAACATTTTGTATTTTAAAGTGAAGCAAACACACTGAAATATATTCAAATGCAGTTGAAACAATTGTTAAATGTAGTCAAAAAAAATGCCTGGATTCAATTTAGAAATCTATGTGTCCTTTCACCTCAATATCAGATTAGCCATTCTTTATGAAGTATCATAATTGCTTTTAATTTTGTGCCATCAGTCACTGTGTAAAAGTAGCTGTCACTGCTGCATGAGGGGCGGATATCTGACTTCCGTTTTCACTTCATCTCTTTCATTATTCAAGAAAAGGGAAGTGACTGCCCACTGTTGCAATTTCGTACGTCCATGATGGCTGCCATAATGTGCTCAATAACCTGATGAATGATGGAAGAAGACTGTATCTCAGGTCAGTCAATACCTTGAGTGATGGAGAGAGATAAATATGTTTTAAATGGAATGTTTCTAATGAAATTAGTCAGGATAAGAGAGTGTCATCTTGATAAAGGATCACCATCACCCTCAGAAGTTGATTCTAAGACACTGAGGTGCACTTTAAAGGAAACATAAGGCTTCATTGTCCAACAGAAAACTTCTACCTTGTGGAGTCATAAATCGTTAATCGATGTTGGGGGCAATGCCTGCATAATGGGCTGATAATGATGTGGGCAGAGCAGAGGAGAAGGACCTTAACAGGCAATTTGGTCAATATGTGAATGATGGAGAGGGATTAAGACTTCGCCAGCAGAAAACTCCAATACTTCATGGCAAAGAGTTTATTTCCCTTTCTTTAACCCTCATTTGACCATCCAGGTTGACTGAGATTGTGTTACTATTCATGACATCGGCCTGCGGGAGTAACTGTAGGAGGACTGGGGAAGAATTGATAGCGTGTTACAAGCGTTATATGTGCATGACATTGACTTGGAAAACAAATTAAGTTTGTTTTTTTTCGTACACTGGAAGCGATTTAATGTGCGACCTTAGGGGAAAGTAAGCATTACAACTCTCTTAAGATAGATGATGATGTGGGAGGAGAACAGAATATTATCTCCCAAGCTTGTCAGTATATGAATAAGTGACGGAACTTACAGCCGAAGGAATAAGTAATGAATTGCATCTTAGAGTATTAAACTTTGCACAATCCTGCAGCATGACCGCGGGGATCCAAGAGCTGACTATTACTGTACATTTGCACTATTAGCAGCCTATTTGCTTCTTTGCAAAGCAATGAAAGAAAATGAAAAACAATGTCAAAGGAGCAAAAAGTGCAGGATGTGCCTGAACAAAACATTGTAACTGCATGTAAAGAGGACATAGCTGCAGTCAAAGCCTTGTGCACAACTCCCTATTGCATTGAATAGTGACACTTTAGTCAAGTTGCTGATACTGTGGTCTGTGTTACACCAGGGTCAACCTACAGGATATTAGTTTGATAATGGGTAGATACATCATGACAAAAGATGTCGGTGATGAAAATCTTTGGGCATGACAGTTTTATCCTGTGTGGTGTTGGTCAGAGTCTAATGAGAACAGGAGAAATTCAAGGAACCATGGTCACCTAATCTGCACCTGAAGGACATAAATGTAGTCTGACAACGGCGTTAAAGGGTTCAAATTGGGCAATAATAGTTCTTGCTTGGATGTGCATTCCACCCATAGACTGTATATGAACATCGACGACATGACAGCTCCCCAAAAGTGAAGCCAAAACATCTTGATCTCCCCGTGTTGGCTGGCTGCAGTATAGGTCATAAATCCCACTATCACTAAAAAATCAAACTACCCATGAAATACATTTTTCCCAAAGGAAATAAGATAAATTTGGTTTTAATTTCTTGTTTGATGCTATAAAAAGGGGGTGAGACTTCATGATTGGCAGCTGTGAGTCTCTCCCGATTGGTTTGGGCGGGTAACCTTGATACCGCGGCTCAACTGCCCGATCACTTCCTACTTCTGGCCGTGTTTGCTGGTTGTAAACTGTGCAAGAGTTCTTGTCATAGTTGTTGGGATTGCTACTTATTGGTCACGGTGGGCGGGATTACGTGAAGCTTGTTATTAACAGGTGACTATATTGGCACACCATGCGTCATGGAGGTGGCACACATCGGTCTCCAGCCTCCCCAGGCCAACAGTGGAGTTAGCAGTTACAAGGACTGCAGTGTAGAGGGCAACCTGGTCTCACTCCCAACGCAGATTAGTATGTGCCCGTTGGCATCTGATACCGAGGCACCAGGCTTTCAATTAACTCAATGTAAAGCCATCTGTGTCATTATTAGACGGTCAGAGCAGTCCGCGTAGGGCGGGAGCGGAGTATGAGGCCGCTGTCCGTTTCCCATGTGAAACCAAGTGAACATTGAGTTATTGCAGCGTAGTTTTGTCATGTAACTTCCTGACTTACGGAGGAAACTTAATTATTTTACGCAACAAGCATGCTTAGTTTAAACCAAACCACAATCTTTTCCTAAGCCTAACCAAGTAGTTTTGTTGTGTAGGGAAACCTAAAAAACAAGTAAAAGTACATTGGAAGTTTAGGGAGAGAGAACGGGAATGCACATTTAAAATTGGGAGAAAATAAATATGTTGTGCTCAGAGTCAGCAGTCCAACGTTAAAGCTTGGATATTACCCTGTACCGTGAGAGATACATGCATGTGCGTGTGTGTGTGATTAAACAAGCTCAAATTATAATCTTCTTTGTGAGTTCTTGCCTTTACTAGATTGTTGTTATGGTAGAAAATGAAATACGTTACATTGTAAAACACGGATTCCTCATTATCCCTTGAACACAGTACTGACTCAGTCATTAGTATCATAGTCAGAGCTTTGCTCCAATGGGAACTATTTCATTTTGAAATAAAAGAAAATGCGCTCATTTTAATAGCGATGTGACGGATATTGCATGGAAGGTTTCCACATCAGGTTTGAAAAAAGAACTGCAACAGGTTGAAAGCTGTGCCTGCATACATGTATCATTCTATATGTATATTCCTTTATTACATATGCATAGTACTGTAAGTATAAGTACGCATAGGACAATGGTAGATGTGCCTTTGAGGCCACCTATGTGGAATTAACTATTGATGAGCCTATAATGACGTAGATTAAACCTTCTTATTCATAGAGAATGACTGATGAGTGGAGACAAGGAGCTTGTTAGCCAATGCAAACCTCGCCTGACGATTGATGGATTCAGCTTAAGATAGTCCAGAATTTCACAATGGAAGGTATTTGAACCGTCCATATATTATAATGAACCATTTCAATTTGGTAATTCTTATAATGATTACTAATATAACAGTGACAATAACAGCTCCACGACAACATGTGACATTTTGAAATGACGAATGCTTTTTTACATTGGCATCATTTTCATTGATGCTTCAGACCTTCAGATATATCCCAGTATATCAGGGAGGAGATTTACATATAAATTAAAGGTTTTTCATGGTGTTATCCAAACAAAAATAAACTGAGTGAGAGTAAAGATAGACTAGTTTTCTGTCATATTATAAGCAACAAACTCAGTGCAAATTCCTGACCCTTCAATGATCGTGTAGTCTGAACAGTGCTGGGGAAATAAATAGCATAAAAAAGAAATACCATGACCAAACACCAACTCCACTTGAGGAGGCAGATGCTCAGAGGGAGGAATCAAGCTTCTCTTTATGTTTGCAGAGTATCACTGTTTATCTTTATTCTGACAGGTTTTGATCACATGTACATTGACTTGCCACTCGAAAGGAAATGTGTTTACTTCATGTAGGCTCCACAACAAGTTGTGCTCTCTGTGGCATAATCATTAAAGAATATAACATCTTTTTAACACAACTAGAGGGCACTGAGACGCACACACTCACACACACTCTCACACACACACACACACAGTACAAAGTTCAGTTCTGTGCATTTAAGTATAGGCATGTGCTTATGCATAGGTGACTTCTATTTCTGTGTAAATCTGTGCTCTTACATGTCCATCTGTCAGTCAAATTGCACATTCATAATAAACCCCTTCGCTAAGTCCCGCCCCTTAGAAAATGGAAGTTTATTTAAAAAGGACACGTTATGCATGTAACGAGTGTATATTGGCACGCCGTCCCTGACACGTCCAAAACGAACACTAGAGGAGTACCTAGAGCGTCTGGGCACTGACCAAGCGGCGGTATTTGCAACACATTCTCACTACCAACTCGTCAGCTACCACTGGTTGGTCAGCGCCCCTTGGTATCAGAGACCAACGCACGGGGTACCCCTCTTGCTTTGCTGTTGGACGGACCAGGGACAGCGTCTCAATATACGCTTGTTACATGCATAGTGTCCTTTCAAAATAAACTTCTGTGTTCACAGGAAGTTTAAGGTTTAAGCAACACAAGCACTTAGTTTGGGTTATAAAACGGTCGTAGTTGACGTTAACTTCACTGACTAGCGACTCACGTGACTCACGGGAGTCAGGGGACTGACGATACCAACGAGTCACGTGACTAAATAAGTCAATGTTAGTTACATACAGGACACTAACAGCGGTCTCCTGGTTGAAAGTCTTGTGTTTGTTTGACCCATCCACCACCCCTCCCCTCTGCCCTGAACAGATTCTCACGCTATTAATACACATCACTTGCTCAGACCATTGAATAACGCCGTGGGTCGATTTTAGTTGAAAGCCCGGTTTGTCACATACTTTTGCAAAAGAGTGCCTCCTTGCGTCAGTTTCCGATGAAGAGGCGTGCTGATCCAGCGACAATATTTGACGAGTTGGGAGTGAGAATGTGTTGTCGGTCTCGATCGCCAGGTGATGGTGGGTCACTTTTGTGATCTGTCGGCTTTAGCTTCTATCTTTATCTTTACAACCTGTTTTCACTGCTGAGCCAGTTTGACATCCTGATCTATCCTTCGATACATAGTGTAGATATACTGTATGTAGGGAGTTCTGTTAGTGACAGTGTGAGCTCCATGGTAGCGCTGACGGCTTGACGGAGTAGCAGCGGAGGGGGGGGGCTTAGCAAAGGGTTAATATCCGTATGACAGTGTGCATGTTTTTGTGCGTACTGTGTGTGAATGAGTGTGTGCACGAAGGCCTAGTGTTGTACTCCGTCTCTCTCTCGCAACCTCCTAAAGCGCATAGAGAGCTGCCTCTAATTAAAGCAGTGTGATGACTTCTTGTGACGGTGAAACACACGCACGCACACACATGCATGCGCGTGCACACACACACACACACACATGCACACACACACACACATAGCCTGTGGTCCTGGGTATAATGAGTTCTTATTGTGAGTGTTCATCCATCCATCTGCAACCGCTTATCCCATTAGGGGTCGCGGGGGGGCTGGAGTCGATCCCAGCCGACATTGGGCGAAGGCAGGGTACACCCTGGACAGGTCCATCGCAGGGCTGACACATAGAGACAGACAACCATTCACGCTCACACTCACACCTACGGGCAATTTAGAGTCCACAATTAACCTAACCTGCATGTCTTTGGACTGTGGGAGGAAACCGGAGTACCCGGAGAAAACCCACGCTAACACGGGGAGAACATGCAAACTCCACACAGAAGGGTCCCAAGCCGGATTCGAACCTGCAACCCTCTAGCTGTGAGGCGCCAGTGCTAACCACTGCACCACCGTGCTTATTGTGAGTGTGAGGCAGCTAAATACCTACTGCAGCGAGTTCTTCAGGCTGAAAACAGATCAGTGCTTCATTTGGGTTTCAATGCAAACCTCTGAGGTTCAGAGCTGAGTATGCATACAGTGTGTGCGTGTGTGTGTGTGTTTTGAGTGTGTCTACATATGTGTATTTCTATGCTTGTTTGTGGCATGTGCACACATCTGTGTGCCCAAATCTGTGTGTCTAAAATAAGTCATCAGAAGTTTAATAGCTTTCTGAATTCCTCATCCAGGCTCAAATTAAACCTGCTATTTTCCATTGGACCTGATCCTTGCACTCCTCCAACCTTGTGTGTGTGTGTGTCTGTGTGTTTGTGCCAGATACCAGATATCACTTTCTAATAGCGGGGTAGAAATTGTTCCCCATCCCGGGTAATAATAAGGCTGCGGATCCACAATAATGTGCAGACTTTAACCGAGGCGAGTGAGCTGCCATTGGCAGAAGAATGAGGTAATACAAATGCTAATGTCGGCTCCACTCGTCTACTCGTCCTCTATCTTCTCTCTGCACTTCCCTGTCCTCTCCCGTCCTCTTCTTCCTCAGATTAGATTAGATTAAACCTCAATCGTCCCAGAATCAGAAAGTGAAAGACAAATTCAAAGCGTGGCATTACACTGGTTTTAGTAGTAGACTTTGTTGACATGTTCCTGTCATGTATCGTGTGTTTTCATTCCTAACATCTCTTCACTTCCCATTTTGTAGATTTTTAATCACCTCTCTACTCCTTCTTTTTAATTCCCTTCATTTCCTCCCTCTCTAGTTCCCCCTCCCCAGTTTCTATCCTCTCCTCTCCAGCTTCCAGCCTAATAGAGCGTGGCTTGTATTTGCCTCAGTGTCTGCTCCACCTTCCCAACAGACACATTGGTCTTCCAAGGCCAAGAGGAGCTGCCATTCAACCTGAACCACCGTCATTAGTATTGGTGACGGGGGCCGCGGGTCAATTCTCTTTTTACCTCAGTCATTTTCAAACTTCAAAGGACATGTTGAATCATTTTTAATGGCGGCGTTCATTCTGAATTATATCTCAATTTGGCGGACACAGCAACACATGAGATTTTTTTTTTAATCTCTGAATTGTGAAGGAGACCTGCTTCCCTGAAAGTTAATTGAAGCCGGCTGTCATTGATTTCATTACAGAGTTATAGTGCAGCATGGTCTAAATGCTTCTTGGAAAAATTTCATTAGTATTGGCTTCAGTGTGAGATTTTTACTGCCACATGTCATTTAAAAGAAATTCATTAGTATTGGTTCCAGTGGAGAGTTTTAGTGCCTCATGGTCTAAATACTTTTTCAGAGGAATTTCTATTTGAGCAACAAAAAAAGGAAAACTAGCCACCTTTTTTTTTTTTTGCTGCAGCAACAGAGAACCTGAGAGAGTCTGACACATGAACACACACATGAAAAACACAATTGTATGTAAAGTTAATTTCATTTTATGTGCCATATTGCATTGCTTACTAACTATAATACTGACTGTTTTAAAACCACCTTCACAGCCATTCCCAGTTAGATGGTAGCCTCTTTGTCTTGTATCAGCTTGATCTCACTCCCAGGGTGTCAAATAACAACGTTTGTGCAGTGACCGGCCCAATCTTGATGCCAACTCACCCTTTAGCGTCTGTATGAGACGCACCAGGCTTTCAACTAACTCCGATATAAACCAATCTACGTCATCATTAGATGCTTACAGCAATGGAGAAGTACTCTAACGGCGGGAGGGAGGGAGGGGTGGTGGATGGGTCCAACAAACACAGGATTTTGTTCTCAGGGGACCGGCGTTCGTTTCCCGTGTGAAACCAAAAGTTGAGTAATTTTTACTGATGACCTTATGACACGTCTCGTAACGCGGCACCACTGAGTCACATGACATTAGGTTACAAGCGTACTTATTTTAAGTAAAACCATGATGTTGTTTCTAAGCCTAACTAAGTGGGTTTGTTGCCTGAAACTGACCGTTTCACAACGTTAACCACATGCAAACCTTCAGCATTGAGATACTACGCAACAGGCTGCTCCCTGCAGGCTTCTGCCCAAGCGACAAAATCTGACGCGTATAGGGATGAGATCACATTGCTTTTATGAACTCAAATTCATGGATAATGAGGCCAAACAAAACAAAGACACACTGGCAGATTGTAAAGAGAGGTGCAGATTGGTTTCATGGTTAGAAGGATCCATGTTGAATGTTGGTAGGAGACGGGATGTGAACCATGGTGTTAGGTACAGAGGTCACACAATTTGAAAACGGCGTATGACCATACACACAACAGAGAAAATAAATGTACTTACCAATCTTTACTTTGCCACGGCCAAATGTTTATTACATCCCCTCAATGATGTGACCTCCAGACAGACGTGGAACACAGTACGTACTTTGTAATCATTTCTACACAGATTATTTATAAGGTAAAATATGATTTCCACTATCTTCATGTCTTGGCCATCCACTCCAACCTCCTCCCTACAATGAGACTTTTTTTGCAGCAGTATAACAATGTCACGTTGTGTCAACGTTGTTGTGACACAACAGAGGACAGTTTGTATTCACAAAAGCAAGAGCTGTCATTTTTCTGGTGAGTAAAGCTTCACCTTGTATCCAACAGAGAGCAGCTCAAGTGTCTGTACCTCGCCAGGCTGTGTGATCATGTGCATTATTGGGCGTATATGTGCAAGGCCTGCTGGGAAATCATTAGTGGCCTTCTGAGGCGCAGATGCTCAAACAGATTATTGTCCTTATGTGCCACCATACGTGCACGAAGACACACACACACACAGGCACAAAAACACACAGCCTCCCACGCCCCGACACTATCAGCCAAAGATCACTTCCAAGTCTGAGGATCTGCACCGACCCCACACACATATAGTTTATAGCTCTGGAGACATTTATGATATTTCAGCAGATACGGGGTTAGAGGTTAAAAAAGGCACAGAAGGGCACAGAATAAGAAGAGAAGGTGATAAATTAAAAGGATAGTGGAAGAAGAAGAAGATAATTGCAAGAAAGGGATGAGAAAACTTGAGAGACATACGAGAGGTCGATATTTGATAAGAGGAATTTAAAAAGGGGAGAGAAGAAAAGGAAGAGGAGGCCGGGAGAAGAGGAAGAGGGGAGGAAAGCAAATCTCATATCAGCTTCTGACCTCCTTTTAGTTCTGCTAAATGAGATGTTAGATTAAAGACACGGCCAGAGCGCAGTGATCGGGATGACTAGCACGAGAGAGAGAGAGAGAGAGAGAGAGAGAGGATGTAGCAGAAAGAGATGTTTTCAGCCTAATCTGAACAGCACTTCCAATTTATTCTTGTAACTGATGCATTAGGCAGATATTCTGGCTTCTTAATGAATGCTTAACGAGATGTCAGGAGAGACATGTTTACGTCCACACATACTCACATGCAGACACACACACACATACATACATGCATGCACACACACACACACACACACACAAGAGCAATAAATAACGAGGGAACGGGGGGGGGGGATTTGTTTTGAGACACATTTAAATTTCCCGTTAAGGCACAGATAATTGGCTAATTTTGCACTAGCAGTGGGATGCTACTGGGGCAGAGTCTTAATACAGCTGCCTGACTATAAATTTGTGTCTTAAATCAGCAGTCGACTTGGGAGAGATGAATCCACAGAGCTTTAACACATCAAATAGCTTCGTTTTAGCCTGTTTAGAAGGCTGATGTATGCCGCTGCAATTAATACCAGACAACAATCACGATCTGAAAGGTAATTGAACATGACTTTTGTATGTCTCACAACATTTTAGAAAATAAGCACAATTCCTCAATTCAGTTCAGACTAATTATGATTCAGGGAGAGAGAGACTCTTATGTCCATAAAAGGGGGAAAAAGTCATGAAATTCAGTCTTGCAACCTTAATCTGATTGGATTATATCAGCCATTATTTTGGGCTCTCAAATCTTGTTTTGAGCACAGCGTCCTGATGATACATGAATTATAAATATGGGACAGAATCACAACAACAATAACCTCATGAGAAGGTTGAGACTGTCCTCCGAGCCCAGTCCCAGCAAATGGCGTATGAATGACACGGCAATGTGGAAGTCATTTTGCGTGCAATAACAACGTTGTTCTTGGCTTGTCATTGTTTTCCACACTTATATTTATGTGCATATTTTACTTAATTTATGTACTTATATTAAACCCAACCATGATGTTTGTCCTAACGTGGTGTTAAATGATATGAAAAGGCTAAAATACGTTCTCATGACACCGGAAATGTCCTTAAAATGTGCTATTTATACGCCTTCCCTTGAGATCAGGTTTTGCCCTCCCAAGAAAGACAACTTCAGCAAACATGTGACATCAGGAAGACGTTCAGATCATGTCTGTATAATGTCCGTAGGTCCAGACCCACTCTTGTACGTCTGGTGGACGTGCAAGTTGGGTTCAATATTTGAACGTCTGGTTAGAGGCCTTTTTGGACGTCTGTGGACGTGCAACTCAGGTTGACCTCAATAGTTGAACATTAAAAAGACGTTTGAAAAAGATGTCGCAAAAGCTTTCATTCTGGCTCCTCAGTTGACGTCTTTTGGACATGTCTTTGCTCAGTGGGACAGCATCACTTGTTTAACAATGATTGTGCCAGTGATTATAGTAGTATAACGGATTGGATATTAACATTGGAGACCTCTGTTTGTTTCCCGTTTCCAACCGACAGACAACGTTGTTTCAACGCACAGACAAATAATGACATCCTGTTGATAAGGGCGGCAGATCAGAAACGCTTACCTGTGTCGTTTTAGACAAATAATATATTTTGCAATATCTTTGTTGCTATAAAGGAAAGCTTAAGTCTGTTGTGCCACTGAACTAAGGCTGTTTGAGCCCTTTGTGATTGTGTATTTGCCACCTTATGTTCTCAAAATTATGCTTTTGTTGTGATTAAACCCTTTGCTTTTCCCTATTCTATGTAAAAAAACAAACAAACCTACTATTAGTCCCAATGCAGCACCCATCAGGGACTGTACTGCTACACCTGTTTCAACCAAATTATGTGTGAATTCCTAAAGCCTTAACTCTGGTATGGAGTCATAAAAACCTGCCTGGAGCTGCAGCTCCCGGCAACGAAGCAACAAAGTGTGTTGAATCACGAACGGAGCACGGCACTATGGTGACTGTTTCTCCCATTTTACCCCGTTGACTCACTGGAATTTAGTCCAGGTGGTGAAACATAGAGAATGTATTTGTGTAGAGAAATGTGAGCAGCGTGGGCAGACTAATCCGCTTTCATAAAGCTATAGTGACATAATATGATTCATTTTTAAAAGGCAATATCTGCACCACGTGGTGCATCTGTATGTTTAGGTTACACATGTGTCATGACTATGATTCAAAACACAATTCAACAACTTTTGGGCAGCTACATGGTAGACTTTTAAATGCAGATGGCGAATGTAGAGATAAGACACAAGTTGATAATTCAAGACGGCAAAAAAAACTAGATTCAGCGTTTTTTTTTCACATTAAACTCTGTGAAATTACAGTTGAGTTTGGCTAAAGCACACTTGGTGATTGTTGGAAAGAGAAACAACGACGGGTTTAGGTGAGTTTTACTTAGTTTCTGTCCAGTTTGAATGAAGTGTTTCAGCTGATCTCAACATAAACAAAAATATACGTGGATGATGGCGCAAGCTGAACGGAGAGGGGGGGTAATCGTACTCGGGCATCTTGGCGGAGGTCTGCGCTCTCTGAGTGCCATTCTAGTTTTGAATGCAATAAAATGCCTTTCTTGTTTTTGGCGTGTCATTTGTTCGCCATATAGTCTGTATTGATTGCAAAGTAAAATAATCTGAATAAATATGCTACGCTCAGAGCTAGTGATGTAGAATAAAAAGTAAGAAAGACTTCTTATAGTGGGCGGAAGAGGTGGTGGATTGGTCCAATAAACACAGGACTTTCAAATTTTAAGTGATGTTGTTTCCACATGTATTTTACTTAGTTTAGGAACTCATTTGAAGCCCAAACATGACCTTTTTCCTAAACCCAACTAAGTGGTTTTCTTTGCCTAAACATAGCTGTGGCCATTACCGTTGTTTTGTTGCGTGACGTAAAAATAACACACGAAAAGAGGCGTACAAATGACACGCGTAAAGGCTAAAATGCGTTCTCATGCCACACAGTATGTCCCTGTAATGTCGTGCTATTTATGTATACGCCTTCCCACAAGGTCAGGTTTATATGTCACCAAAGTAAATCAGTTTTAGTCACTTTTATCTTTAAATCTTTATTTTGTTAATTCAGTATACTTCCACTGCTTTGTCACACATAAATGGAAAATAGCAAAAGCCTCTAATAAATGTGACATTTGCATGGAATCAATATGCATATGCTAAGGCCCAGTTAATATCATTTTTCACCATTGAATCAAGGACATGTAATGAGAAAGTGGTCACTCATAAAAAAACATTCCTTAGCAGCGCAAAGTAGCCGTGCTATAACGTGTATGTGAGAGCATGTTTCTGTCCATGACTGTGTGTTTGCAGACATGCACGCATATGGATAGCTGCACGGCTCTGCATGTGAGTGTGAGCTTTCATAACCATGTGTCTGCATGCATGTGTGTGTGTGTGTGTGTGTGTGTGTGTGTGTGTGCTCGCGTACACTCCGGGATGCCGGGGTAAAACAGATGACTTGTCTCGTCCGTCTCCCAGGAAGTGCATCTTCATTAGTAACCAATCAAAATCCAATTACAGCCAGTATCTTGGCATATTAGGGCCCTGGCATTAAAATGATATGGTGCGCGGATATATTTCCAATCACTGCAGACTTTAATTACCAGCGCGTACCACACAGGCCACTCTTTAAGGACGGGTGGGAGTGGGGATGTGGTGGAGAGTGGAGAGGGGGGGGGGGTGGAAAATGAGCATGAGCGAGAGAGAAAGTGTCTTTAAGAAAGAGTGTGAGGGAGGGGTGTTTAAGAGAGGGATGGTGTGTGGGTGTGCATATTGTTCTTGTGTGTGTGTGTTCTGGGGATTATGCCACACTTGGCTCATTTCAGCAGCGCGCTGGAAGAGTATTACAGTTGGATTGTGGGATATTGTTGCTCACGTCGTTGCCTCAGGCCTGTTACCATTAGAGGCTGGTTGAACATGGCACCCCACAGGGCGTCGTTAATACACAAATAAGCCACTTATCTTGACTGACAGCTGTGGAGACGGTTCATCCGTCACACGGCGAGGAGAGCAAGGTCGTCACTCACTTACTTTAATCAGCTGATAAGAGCTGAATCAGTTAAAAGTCGGTCAGTGAAGTAATCACTCCGTGAGTTGCTCTGGCAGCCGATCAGTTAAGATGAGTCAGTCAGTCAGTTGTGTCAATTAATCACTCGGTTAGAGAGTCAGGCAGCCAGCTAGTCGCCTGTTAACAAAGTAAATGAGTAATTAGTCTCCCACCAACACATTTGGTTATTTTTCATCTTGTCAGGCTGTCGGTGAATCAGTTGATCTGATCAGATAAGCAGCAGCCGCTGAAGTCTCGATAGTAAAGCAGTCAGTGAGTCAGTCGGTAGACCTGCAGTCACTCGCTGCAGCTGTCTGCAGACTTACAAACGGAATCTGCGACAAAATATGTTTCCTTACAAACGTAATTGAGAATGCAGTTTAGTTGTATGGGAACATAAGTTTTAGGAGACAGAGCTGTCTTTCTTCTCGGCCATGTTGGCAACATACTGGTATGTCAACTGCTGTTTCCAACATCAATAATAAATATGAACAAGAGCTCCAATTCTCTCTGCTGATAAAGCTAAATTGATATGAATAAAAGCTCCTTAACCGACCTTGAGGTGAGATATCAACTGATCACAAGGTCAAGAATGAACTTTGAAACTAGAATAGAATTGATATGGTCTACTTCACTTAGTAGTTGTTATTGTGCCATGTTCTAATAACGTGCTCTGTAATATTTATAGATATTTACTGTAGCTATCCATGAATCAACATTTAATCTAATTCAGCAATAACTGATACATTCAACACATTTAGAAAAGTGCTACTGTTGAATTACCCGACAATTATTCAGGAGACATTTTCAGCCAAACTCTGAGAGATGGAGAAGAAATGCTAATTAGCAGGAGAAGAAGGACTATTCCTCTGCCAGGTTGTTGATCTCTTTTTCTCTTTCTCTTTCTCTTTCTCTGACATTGCCCTTAAAGAAAATCTGTGCTCACGTAACAGTATTAACACAAACAATGACTGTGTTGGCAGACAGAGGACAACATCCAGCATGCAGTGCAGGGGTGTAGTGGCAGATGTAGAGGTGGCTTCAGAATGATCTCACCATCCTCACTTAAAAATTACATAAGAACATCAACAAGAGAAATAAAATGAGGAACAAACAGAGAGTGCATTTACATATAATATATCTTCATTATTTCCTATCTTCCAGGATGCCCAAGCATGTGAATATTAACCCATCGACACTCAAAAAGGATGCATTCTGCAGGGAGTTTTCCAGCTCTGTGTAACTTTATTTCCACTATAACATACAAAAGACTATTCAGTATTCACGGACATTTTGTGATTGAAATTTAAGGATGCATATCAATTCTTCTCCTTGAATATGTGCCTAGTGATTTGCAATACCCTGGCATACACATTTGTGACTGTAAGTCATCAGTTTAGTGAGAGAACCACTTCTTATCTCTCTGTAAAACCCACTGTTCAGCTGTCAGAAGCTGTAATGTCTGAACAGTCTGTAACGTGTGTGCATTATGTCCGTGCTTTTACTCGCTGCTGTAGTTTGGATTCACGGCGATAATCAATTCACCAGCATCAAATGATAGAAACATCACTAGTGGAAATGGATCTGTATCTCCTTCTTCATGTTGATTGCTTATTTGTGGCACCGGGGAGCCACAGCCACCCACTAAATCTTGCCCTCGAAGCAGACTAAATGAAACTCTCAGGCATTCATCCAGACTCTATACACCGTGCTGCATGAATCAGAAATAACAGTGAAGTCGGGAGTCTGTTGCCAAAATATGGCAGGCTCTCAGTGTGTGTGTATCCAAAAAATGTCCTATAATAAACTTAATAGCCTATTTCAATAGTAAAGTAATTAATTAGAGATAAAGTATTAACATGAAGACCCCTCTGAGAGCATCGTTTGCCTTTATTATGAGAATGATGTGTTAAAAATCACTGATTAGCTGCCTGCTTTCAACAAGCGTTGGCACGGCTCTCTTGGAGCATCTCTTTAGCGGAAAAAGTTTGGCTGAGACATTTGAGCATCAGCAGATGCATCATTACTCAACAGCCATGTTTACATTCACATATTTTGATGCACATTATGGCATTACAAGAGCTGCATGGAAACGACACAATCTGATAAAACCAATACGTTTTTACGCTTGTTTCAGTATTTAAACTGTTTCAAATGTTTGAGCAGTGAGCACACGTTCATTTTCTTCAGAATCTCATCATATCCACTTTTAGTAAGGTAATGACAATATAAGTTTTGTTTTCAGTAAAAGAGACACTAAGATTTACAATAACAAGCACATCAGTGGAAGAAGGCGGTAATGGTCTGTGATCCCTCACAGAAAAGAAGTTTACCATTAGTATACTTCTTTTAAACTTAAAATAAGAGAGTATACTTTCAGTTTACTTTTTATGTACTTATCAGAGATATACTTAAGTATACTTAGCTTATACTGACAAGTACACAGAAAAGTCTAAGTTTACTCGGCTTATACTTGTACAAGTATAAGTTAATATACTATACTATATAGTAGAAATACTAACTAGTAGTTCATTGAATTTACTTTAAAGTGCACTTTCATCAACTATAAAGTGGGCTACAAGTATATACAAGTATATCTGCAGAATAAAAACTATTAAACTAGTAGTTTACTGAGAGTATACTTTAAAGTGCAATTTCATAAACTATAAAGTGGGCTACCAGTAAAAAACTAGTAAACTATCAGTACAATACTTACACTTAAAGTATACTTTTATAAACTAAATAGTGGGCCTATTTAATCCCAAGAAGTATTGAAGTAGTATACTTACAACTAATAAACTATATGTATACTTATAGTATAGTTGCAGTACAAAATAGGACTTAAATGTAAACTAGTTGTGTACTCAAAGGGTATTATTCTTACACTTAAAGTGTACTTTTATAAATTAAAAAGTGGGCCAATTTAGTCCCAGGAAGTATTAAAGTAGTACACTTATAAGTATACAACTACTACATTGTTATTAGTATACATACTACATAAAGTAAAATTGGGAAATACAGTATATACTTGAACTTTAACATAAACTTGAAGTATACTGCTTTTTTGGTCAGGGATCCCGGGCAGTGATGGTTGCATCCGCCATGTTTACGAGCACCAACTCTCAGCAGCTATTCAGACTTCTGCTATATATGTATGTATATACACGTTCTGCTACAGATTAGTGAGAAAAGTAAAGAGCATAATGACCAAGAATTTAGTGCGTATGATGTAATGCGGCTTTTAAGCCTGCTTCATTTGCTTGTCTTTCCACATTAGCCTTCCACTAATTATGTACAACACCTTTTCCCTTTCAGAGAGAGCATGAGAAGAAGTGACCTGCACTAGGTACGATCTGCTATTCTCCTCTTTGGTAGTCCCTGCTACGGTTGTTGTCTGCAGGACCAGATTTTGTCATGATGACACACATACAGACTCACCAAGTGAAAACAGAACCAGCTATTTACCCCGCTGTCACGGCTGGTATATATAATGTAGATTAGTACTAATAAGATCAGTCAATGAATGGACTTAAATGAAACTTAATAAACATTTTCCATCATTGATTTAATTGTTTCAAGACATTTAGCTAGTATAAATGTCAGCATTAGCTAGAAGATCTGCATCATATCTTTATGAAATATCATTGTAAATTAAATCTATTTTGTTTTTTAACTTTGTTTGTTTGTCTATTTACACATATAAAAAAAAAATTAAAAGATACAATATATAATTTGCAAGGAGATGTGAAGGAAATTGCCTAAAAACCCTCCAGGGGCTTGACAAGTGGCATTCTCTAGGCAGCATATCATATGAAAGAATGCAGTATTATACATGATTTGTATGTATCAATCAATAATTGTATACACAGTAAAACGTAGTAAAAATCAGGGACATAGTTTAGAAAAGTACCTGACAACAATGCATCCCATAAACACCCAACGGTTATACAAATAGTTGCAAAAAATAAAAAAAAAAATACAATATGTGGATAAATTGATGATAAAAATAATGACTATTTGCAGCCCTAATGTAGATATACTCTCAGTATTCACACCTATGGTATGTCAGGAGTACAGATAGTTTATACTCCACATACTGAATTGCACATTCAAGGCAGACTCCACTAATGAGTTCATTATTGGTTCACGCTGAAGTGATGTTGAATAGAACAGAATCTTGACTGGATAATAAAAAAATAATATATCTACGATGAGCACTGAATAACCTTTTAATAATATCACTGCAAACCACTTAATTTAGTGGAGACCTTGAATGGCGGAAAGGCTACAAGGGAGACGGAGAGAGGCAGAATCCTTGAAATATTAAGGAAGAGAGAGAGAGACAGAGAAGCAGAGGATGATGAATGTGTCCCTCGTTCACACACTCTGGACCCGTATTACCTTCTTATTCTACACGGGTCATTGGCAAAATTACTTAACCCAAGGATGGTGGAATGGTCAGAAATCAAAAGGAGAGTATTTCAGTGTTACTGAGTGAACACCAAGGCCTCACACCAAGTCACTTAAAGCTACTGGAGAATATCACCCTTTGGTGTCCTTGAATGGCAGCACGGAAAGGCAGCTCGACATCTTTTTGGGTGAATTACAGTTTAGAATATCACATCAATAAACTCTGTAGCCTTCACACACACATCCCTTGTTTTCAGTGGAGGTGGCTGCACGCTGTACAACACAGTCTCACAGCACTTCAAGAAATAGTCACACAATTGAATCTTTCTCTTGAACATAGACACAAATTTCCTTTTTTTTCGTGACACTCAGCACGACTTTCAACAACGTATTTATTGTGCGTTTTCCTACGAATGTCCAGCTACATGTGACACACATGTCAATTTCCGCCCCAAAATAAAACTACTTAGGGAAATATCGCCATGTTTTCGAGCACCAACTCTCAGCATCTACTCAGACTTCTGCTACTGTACATGTTCTGCTACAGATTAGTGTGACAAGTTAAGAGCATAATGACCAAGAACTTAGTGCTTATGGTGTAATGTGCCATTTAATCCTGCTTCATTTGCTTGTCTTTCCACATTAGCCTTAGACTAATTATGTACAACACCTTTTCCCTTTCAGAGAAGAAGAAGTGACCTGCCCTGGCTACTATTTTGAAATGGCATTATCTCTATTAACAGCAACGTCACCCCACACATGACCCACAGACAGTATGGCTTTACAAGCTAATATGTGTCTATGTACACAAATCAATACATTAAATGTAGTGACTCTTTCACAAACTGCTGTGCGACTGAGCTGCTCTGTAGTATGCTGTACTTCAAATTCCAGTTTATACTTTATGTTCTCTGTAGTATTTAAAGATGTGATGTGGACTCATATAACTTTACTAACAAATCTTAGTGCTGTTACAAAGCCCTAAAAGAACTTTACTAAAGGTGCACAGTGTATTTTAGAACTTGATGTCAGTCAGTTTTGAACACGTCTTCATCAACAAAGTTAGTACTATCACACCTGGCGGTTCGCTGCGTGTCTTAATAACATTTGCGTGTGTCTCAGCTAATTTATTTCAGCGACGAGAAGTGCAGGTAATGATGCTGATTTCACTCCAGTGAGGGGAAGATGGAGGTTAAGGAAGATGAATGAGTTCAAGGCAAACACTTGACTAAATTAATTTACATTGAAAACGATGAGTAAATTTAAATCACTCTGTGAAATACAAAATATGAGATCAATTAGTCAACTTACAAAAGAAAACATAACACTTGAAAATAAATGTGACCTGACATGTTTTCTATTTTAAAGAAAATTGCATCTGCTAATAAAATGGCTCCAGAAAACCAAACAAATGTTCAAGAACTGAGGAAGACATTCAGAAAAACCGCATGCACATTACTCAAGCATACTACATACAGAGTTAATGTGGAGCCTCTCTGCAACACAGCATTGGTTTTAGCAGCTGACCTCGGTCCTGCTCAGAAACCTCGGCAGTCTGGACATGCACTGATCAAAAGCAACAGAAGCAGTGCACCAGTCGTAATGCTCTCTCACACACACACGCGCACACACACACACACACACACACACACACACACACACACACACACACACACACACACACACACACACACACACACACACACACATATATATCCAGTTGAGCTGCAACTGTCCTGTGTTATAGAAAAAACACTAACTGATGATATAAAAGGAAGGAAGGCAGAGAAAAAGAGTTGTGGGATAAATGGTTGTAATCTCATTTTAATTAGGCCTTTTAAGAATACGTGCCTCTTTCTTCTCTTTCTTTTCAAGTGGAGATAACATCACAAACACAATGTGGCAGAACATCCAAGGGCAAGCGTGAGCACTGACACACACACACACACACACACACACACACACACACACACACACACACACACACACACACACACACACACACACACACACACACACACACACACTAGATAAAGATGGCCTTATTGTGCTGACCATCATGACCTTGCAGATGCAGATATTCTCAGCGTGTGTTTGCGTGTGTGCGTGTGTGTGTGTGTGTGTGTGTGTCTAGACAGTGTGACTACAGTCAGCACAGCGTTCACTAAGTCTGATCACCATTTGCAGCCAGTTTTAACGAGCAGCTCGAATCTTTGTACATGTCTGTCTGTGTGAGTCTGAAGTCCTCCAAAATTCACAATGTGTTGTCACCCGAGGTCCTCTGGCAGAAGGGATTACATCAAAGATCAAGCATGTACACACACACACACATTTTTATTTTTTTTAATTTATGGTGTTGACAGTGATGTAAAGACTTGTTTTGACCTCTCATTGTTGCTATTTCTGTCTCTTTCTGACATAAGTTAAAGATTAAACCTATACTCAGATTCGATACTAAATACCGCCGTTTGGTCAGCACCCCGCGGCATCGGAAACCGACGCACGAGGCACCCTTTAGCGACAGTATGTGAAGAACCGGGCTTTCAAATAACTTCAATGTAAACCCACCCGCGGCGTTATTCAACGGTCGGAGCAAGTGATGTTGTACTAATAGTGTGAGAGTCCGTTCAGGGCGGGGGGGAGAGGAAGTGGATGGATCAAACAGACACAAGACACACGATTTTGAAACTATGCATTCGTAACAAGCGTATTGTCACGTCGTACTTGATCCGTTCGAAATTAACAATAGAGGGTTACCCCGTGCGTAGGTCTCCGATGCCGAGGGGCCTGACCAAGCGGCGGTACATGACGAGTTGGTATAGTGAGCTCATGTTTAAGATGCGCTTGCCACGGTGCAGCGCCCAAAGTTGGGATTTGCTCGATGCGGCGAAAGTGCAAGCCGTTGGAAATAATAGGTTGAGAGCTCAGTTTTCTTTCCTGGGAGTTAAAAGTAAACTCAAAAGTTTAACTTAAAAATGCTGTTGCAGTGAACGTATTATTTTTGTTATTTTCATTCTTTTTAAGTCACCAGAATGCAGGAAACAAAGTCTCTGAAACTCAAATCCTCCTGGGGGAGGACCCTCTGACCCAACACTTTGGTATGAAATCCTCCCTTTTTTTGAGGTCTCAAGGTTGGCGAGTATGAACTAATGTAACTTCAAAATAACTCAACAACACTTTGAAACACGAACACCGTCTGCTGGTTGAAACTCCTATGTTTGTATGACCCATCCACCTCCACTCCCTCCCGCCGCCATCGGCCGTCTCTCTAAACTGTGAGCGTAGCATATTTACACAGATGCATTTCCATTGCAGTTAGAACAGACTAAATGGCGAACACATGACATGCCAAAGGCAACAATGGCAAATTACTGTCTCATCCATAGGCCGACTGGTCTGACCAACCAAGAAGTCGGAGTATGTCTTCTCTGCTATTTGCAGAATTCCATCAAACTAATGAGCTGAACTCATTTGGTTTCTGCTCACAGACAAGACCGAGAGTCTTTTGGCCGATTTTGAGGAATTAGGGGTTTTAGTCAAGGTCACTCTGACGATAGTTAATGAAGGATGAGAGAGTGTTTCACATTCACAGATCATACTCAGACCGCCTCAGCTTGGGAGTTGAACCTGCAACCTCCCACAGCAAAATAACAAGTCTAGGTATGAGATTACACTTTGAGCATACAGAGTGGGGGTCCTTATCTGTTTGAGCTGGGAGAGATTATTACTACTAAGTCATTATCTCTCCTTTCAGGCTTATACCACCACAGCTGCTATTACTGCCACAATGGCCTTCAGCCTGACGCTGAGAATAGACTCATTTACTGCAGTTTTTATTACATTTCAGATAGCAGCAACTTTATCTCTGCGTCTGTCCATCTGTCTTTATGAGTGCATGTGTGTGTGTGTGTGTGTGTGTGTGTGCATTGAACCGGCCAGCCCATTACTTTATCATCTTTGAGTTTCATTTTTGATAGCCACAACTTCATTATCGCTCAATATCTCTCCTTCTCCTTAACGGTTCCCAATTTTTGTCCCCTGTAACTATCTGTATTTCTCTTTCATGGCTCTCTCTCTCTCTCTCTCTCTTTCTCTCTCCATCTCCTTTTAAAATATATGTGACATTAGTGGGGCTTTAATTGTCCACTGCCGACAGCAGAGATGAATAGACAAAAAACTCGGAGGGGGATTGTCTGTGAGAATGAGAAAAGAAAAACTGCAGAATGATCAGAAAGGTTTTCAGGCAGACGGGAGGAAGTTGTGCAATTTGTGCATGAGCACTGCTGCATCCCAACATCATCTATCTGCAGTATATCCTGTCACCTTTCATGTAAATCTGGCATACTTTGCTCTGAAGAAAGTCTGGTACTAAAGGTAGAATGTGGCCAAACTTTATATCATGAGATGACTGAGTTCAACTCATAAATGTCTCTGAAATGTCTCTTAGTTTTAGACAAGGAATATTTGGCCTTCTGAGGTGCTGATAAAACGACCTGCCTTAGGCAGCACTATATTAAAATTATACTAGAACAGACTTCTTGACACTATAAATGCATTGCATAGAAATATTTTAAATAAATGATTATCTTTATGCATGTTTTCTTGATCATATTTAGCGATGTATTCATCTAGCAGGCATATACAGTAGCATATAGTCAGCTAAAGGCCCTGACACACCAAGCCTATACGGTCGGCCGTTGGACAGTTTGGGGCCGTTGGTGAGCGTCTGTTGGAATAGTTTTTGCCGTGTGTCCCGGACTCTAAACTCTGGTCTGCCCGTGGCGGAGTAGTTGGGGTTTTCTTTTGCAGTGTGTTTAAATGCAACTTGTCAGCCAAGACAAAGGCGACGTCAGGTGACACAACAGTTGGCCTTCATAGCTGCTAGTTCATGCTATTTGCCCCGCCCCTCCTCCACTGTGATTGGAGAGCTGTGTAAAAAGTGACAGTGATGAGTGCAGCGTCTTACCCAAAGTTGAACATTTTTAAACTCACGGCAATCAGAAAAAAACAAAAAACAAACGTGCAGCGCAGAATAGACGCTCAGCGCTTCGCCACGCTGCTGCCGTTTGTAGCATGGCGTAACTACTCAAACCCTCCCATTGCAAATATTAAAAAAAATACGATTTCCTCAGGAAAAAAACCAAAAAAACGCTTTAGTAGACACGGCTTCTTAGTCTTAAAAGTCTGCTCTTTTCCATTTGTCTTTACAGGAAATAGAATTGAATTGAATTGAATAGATGGAATCGCAATGTTACGAGCCAGTAGAGCCACAGCAAGGCTTCTGGCTGACACTTACAGAAGAAGGGGGGCAGTGTAGTCCAATTGTGCCCAAATCTCCTGTATATATATATATACATATATATATATATATAAAACCTAAATGCTTAAAGTGAGAGAAAAGAAAAGGTGACTCTTATAGACTTTTGAGTGGGCTGACTGGCTCCCAATTCTTCATACCTTCACATCTCTGATGATGCAACCAAAACCGAGAGAGATGCCGAGCAGAGGGAAATTTGTCTTTATAAAAACACATTTTAGAACAGTGACATTTCAATATAGAAACACAGAAAACTGCAGACTGGGCTGAATGCTACTGATGAACACACACATACACTCCCCCCATTGCCCACGAAGTAAACAACACATATACACACAGATATTGTACTGTAGTGTGCAGTAACTAATAACTTAACTATCATGATGTACTGCTTTGGATGTTCTTCTGAAGAAAAAGTTCAAACAATGATCTGTGGACATTGTAATAGAGCAAGAAACATGCCATGCTGCTCTGGGCCTGTCATGAACAGTGTGAAGTCAGCAGCTGTATACGGCTGCAACAGAAAAACACTTCCTTCTTTGTTGTATTGTACAAAGGTCAGTACACACATTAACAACTCAATTATTAGTTTTCCACGTGAAATAGCAAAGATAATCCAAAAAGAATGGTGCAATCAATGGATTAGTGTTGCCTTCATGTCCATTATGGGAGAACCCATTATTCACTGCTGGAGGGAAGACTCTTATTAATAAGGAGCGGGAAAAGTCATAATAGGAACTGGGGCCACATTGTAAAGCAGGAGAGATTTAATGAGCTTAAAGCTAATTTCCAGTTTAATGATTTGTGTTTTCCGCAGCATCTACAGCTGAAATATATATTGCAGAAAACTCATTTCTCAAGGCACAATACTGGCCTCAGGTAAAGACGGATAATGAAATGGAAGAGATTGTAACAAATACAAACACATGGGTTTGATGTAAACTTATACAGATACAGAATATATATATATATATATATATATAACTCCACAGAAACTGAATAAAATTAGTTCTAGCACAGCCCAGAAATAAGAACATTTTGGGAAGAACATATGTGTATATGTTCACTATGTCCAGAAGTGTGTCTGTAGGGAGTTTAATCTACAGTGACAGATCACCTGATAACATTGACATTCCTTTCTGTGAAAAGGATAATTCGTATGAATTAGAAAGTAAGGAAATCAAATTGTTCTTTGTTTGAATTACTGGCTGAATGACTTTATATAACTAGCAGCCTCAGCTATGCAGGAGCTTTATAGAGAGAATTGCTTCGATGGACCATTAACACTGATATAAAAGATTATAGAAATAAGAGACATGCAGTTTAAAAAGTATTTTGACTGTTATATTTAAGATATAAATCTAGTGTAATGTACCTTGCAGGTGCAGTGTGTAGGATTTGGTGACATCTAGGTTGCAGATTGCAACCAACTGAAACTTCTCCCGTGTGCCCAGCGTGTAGGAGAACAACGGTGGCCGACGCAAGAACATGAAACCTTTGAATGTCTCTATCTAGAGCCGGTGTTTGGTTTGTCCGTTCTGAGCTACTTTAGGAACACGGCAGCCGGCTCTGTGAAGAGGACCTTCTCCCTATGTAGACATAAACGACTCCTTCTAAGGAAAACACAACCATTCTTAGTTTCAGGTGATTATACACTAAAGAAAACATACATATAAATATTGTATACCATTAATGCCAATAGATCGCCCTTAATGCTACACACTGTTCTGTTAAACCTTGTCAGTAGAATGGAGAAGTCCCGTCACGACAGATTGATGATTGTTTGCATTCGGTCTTTATCTTTCTGGCTTTTTCTCTTGTTTCGTTGTTGTCAGCGTCGTCGCCGTTGTTGTTGTCGTTGCCGTCGTCATTGGCGTCGTCGGGGCCGTGTTGTTGTTGTTGCCGTTGTCATCATTGTCATTGTTGTTGTTGTTGTTGTTGTTTTGTAACCAAAATGGAAATCAAAAAGATGAAATAAATACATCCAGAAAATGCTGTATTAGATTATATAGAATACAATATTATATTCTGTTTTTTTATCACCAACAAATACCTGTCAGAGTATTTTATGTGGAGCTAAGTTTAGATAATTTGTATACTACTGGGTGGATTAGTAGTGTAGTTCTACATCATATCATAAAAGTATAATATATGTTTTTATATGTAAAATAAATGTGGTGGAGTCTTTTTTGTCCAAGTCTTTCCATCCTTCTTCCAACTGTCTCGAACCATTATTCACAGCTTCTTTGTTTATAGTTCATTAAATGTCTTTTATCTAATCAGGCCACAACAACAACAACAAAACAACTCGGTTAGTTTCAGTAATTTTCTACTTTGTGTTGGTGAGCGTTTAATCAAATCAAATCCAGTCATTTGTATGTAATTAACGTTGAGCTGCTACATCCTATGAAATGAGGCTGTTTGCCATTTCTTGCTTTCATCTGTTTTCACTGACTAATAAGATGCTCCAGAAATGTCGGCTTTTGTTTGCTGCCTATGTCAGCGAGATAGAGACATCACATACTCACACACACATTCACATACACATGCACACACACACACACACATGCACACACACATTGTACACACAGACTGGGCGGATTTGCATAGATGGAATTTTCAGTGTGCATTAAGTGACTCTTTTTTTCTAAAATGAACAAACATGCAAACAAACACAGCATCATCTATCTTGTTGAAAGTGTGATTTAAAGGCATGAATTGCAAATCATGTCTCTCTCACACACACACACACACACACACACACACACACACACACACACACACACACATGCAGGACTGTGAACATCTCTTTTGGAGGAAAGCTGAGAGAAAACCACGATGACTCAAACAACAAAAAAAACACAAATAGCCTTTTACGTCTTGATTTTAAAGTGAATATGCTGTTTTCAGACTGTTGATCCAGTCTCATGTTGAATCATGGGAGATTTCAAGCCACGCAGGAGAAAACGACAAACTGAATCGTCAGTTAAGGTAGTTTCTCTGCACACAGACACAATGAGGCAGAGGAGGAAGAGAGTAGTGAAGAGACGGAGGAAAGAAATGGTGAGAAGAACCGAGTCAGAAAAAAAAAAGTGTTTAGCAGCGATGAACAGTGAGGGAAATGTCACAGAGCGTTCACAAAGACAAATCTGTTTGCATTGTCGGTTCATACTATATCTTCCTGTGAGACTGTGTGAGAAAATATTTGGCTGGCGGAGAAAATGTTTTGTTTTTTCTGAGTTCTTAATGTCTTCTTTTACTTCTTTGGCTCTGAGTTTTAGATTTAGACTTTTGGAATAAAAACAATGTTGTGATTGGAACTCTTTTGACACATTTGCTCTACCTCATTAAATTGAGATTTTGAAACAAGGACCATTAAAGTTATGTTTCAAAATCAGTCTCATGGAAACAGAGATTTGCAGGAAATTAAACTTTTTGTAGAACGTCATACTTGTTTCTTCAATTCTCAAAACACGCCTTGCATGTACCATTAAGATTAATGCTCCAGCTCCAGGACTCATTTCCTCAGCTCTCATGGGATAGTGCAAGTTGCAAACTAAAATGTGGCACTTAAAAACACAATTTGTCACAAATTGAGGAAGATGAGTGTCCAAACTGCTCAGTAGTGGTGTTGGTTATTTAAAGTTATATATATATATATATATATATATATATAGAAGGTATGCACGTTGTATATACTGGTCTGCAGCAATTATTCATGGTCACTCTCCACTGAGAGCAAACATTGGTTAAAATTGTTGAGGTCTGTTGTGCAATCGAGTTTCTACAGATTGCGAAAGGCCAGAGACAGATGCAACATGAAGCGAGGGGCTGTCTCTCTCCCTATGTGTGTTGTAATCAGGGTTTCTCCTTCATTTGTTGCAGGTTGGTCTCGTACACTGTTTGTAGGTATACCTACGAAAAGTAAATGCACTGTAATTCGTATATACCCCACAAAATCAAATAGTATTCACGTAATTGTGAACAATGAAGTATAAAGAGTGGTGAACGCCACGCAGGGTGGAGGTCGGGGTGGATGGGTGGGTCAAAAAACACAGGGCTTTCAGAAACAAGAAGTTAAATTGCATAGTTCATTTACGACACTTCCAGTTCTAATTCAAACCACAATTTTTAGTTACGGCACTTCCGGTGCGACAAAAACACTTGTGTTTTGGCGTAACTTAACCACCATCTTTTCTTAATCCTAACAAAGTGGTTTTGTTTCCTAATCCTAACCAAGTTGTTTCCGGTGAAGACGGAAGAAGACTAAAGCTGAAACTGAAGCTGGACATTAGTAGGAAAACGCAAAAAAAATAACTTTTTGTAAGATTAATTATGAACCGTTGTATGAGAATGTGTTGTGTGTTGACATAGCCGGGCTGGCTAGTACATGTCCGTGCATGTGAGCATGCCCCACTGGCTAGCTCATAGCCGCCGCTCTACACTGCGCTCATACGACGGTTATATCTGATAACGCCGTCCCGATCGATGGCGTTGTCTTGGAAGCGAAGCACCCACCCTCTGGTTCCCCCTCAGGTAAACACTGTTAGCTCTGTCAGCACTGTTCCCATTGTTTGTGCTGTTAGCACCGTTAGCTGCTACCGTTAGCTGCAATCCGTTGACTCAGCTGTCGCCATGTTGAGAGCCGTGTGGAGGAAATGGAAATGCTTTGAGTTTCATATTGGGCACCTTTTAACTTATAATTATACGGGGACCTTAGGAAACATTTTTGGTGATGAAAATCTCACAATGGTCTTAGAATGAAGCAGTCTGGGAATAAATCACAGTTGCACAGTATTACACAGCGGCTGGTTGAATTAAGTAAGGGTCTGTAAGAGACAGTTTGTGCTTTATTAGGCACAAGAGAGGGACACACAAAGGGGATTCAGTGTGACACCGTATTGATTTCATGTGTACATGACATGTGCGTGATGAACTCCGGGACACGAGACTGATTGTTGGAAATAATATGATTATGCCTGAGGCCCGAGTAATGTAAGTTCCCTTTGATAAATTCTATTTAATTATCTTGCAATTAACTAGTCCATTAAAAGTCTATTGGACAAGATGGCAGCGAGCACTTTTTGTATTTCCTCCCATATAGGAAATGAGGGAGAGGAGGGGCGAATGGGCCGCACATCTGTCAGACAGTGTGTGTGTGTGTGTGTGTGTGTGTGTGTGTGTGTGTGTGAAGTCTGGGTGGGGGTGGTGGGTTGTATTAAGTATGTAGACACAAAGATAGGCCAGAGGGCTAACAGCTCTGATTGTGCGTCAAAGTGTCTCTCTGAATGAATAAATGTGTGTGTGTGTGTGTGTGTGTGGGCTATAAGTCTAACAGCTCCGAGCAGATAACGTAGAGAAGATGAACAGGCACATTTTCATTATTAAAAGCTAAGTTCTCCCCTCTTTATTCCGACTCATTAACTATGAATTGTGTTAATATTTCCATTTGTCTTTGTTAATGTCATCTCCATCTCTCGGCTTCTCCATTCCCTCTCTCCGCCTGAGTCATTACAAGTTTCCAAGTACCAAGGCACTCTATAGAACACTGTAAAGTCATTATGCTGAGCTCTTATTGTGCTTCACTCCCAGACTAGTGTGGCAGGTAGCAGCACCGTTGTTGTTTTAAAGGCCTGACACTTTAAATCGGAAAGAAAAAAGAAAAGAAAAAATAATTTCTGACAACCATCTGGTTACTGTATCAACTCTCATGGTGTCCTGTCTTCAGAAGAAGCTTTTTTTATTTTAGCAAGCCATTCGCCTTATGCTCTGCGAACCACCTGACATGACTTCTACCCCGGAACAGCTTTCTGGTACTTTTCAGCCAATGTCCTGTTGTTTCGTTGTTGTTGCTGACATGTAACAAAGGTCCCCGGTTGGATTTGAAACAGCGATGTTAGGGTACATGGGGTGGACCTGAACAGCAACACACATGTGCTCCGCGTGGTGTCATGTGTCAACTGTAGCACGCCGGATACGCCGGATAGACAGAAGAAAATAGTCACGGTAGGATAGTCAAGATGTGCAGACCTGGGCACCAAATGTCAAAGTGTTTCTGGTGTTCCAGAAAAGCTTTCGCCAATATGTGCTGCCCTTTTATTTACCAGCAGGCCTCCAAGGCACAAGGATGATTGTTAACCCTCTGAGACCCACAATAGACCCAATTTTGTCTTTTTTTCAGGGGGGTACAGGAGGTCTTCAGGGGGAAATAGCAGGTCAACAGTAGATGTTACATAGAAGTGGTGTACATCATCTGAAAGCTGTTCTTGAAACTGCTCAGAAACCTTCTTATTGTCAATCTAGCTAGGAAAGCCATCCATCCTCTGAATGCTCTAGGCCGTTAGTTTGATCCATCCATCCTCTGAATGCTCTAGGTCTCTAGTCTGATCCATCCATCCTCTGAATGCTCTAGTTCTAGCTTCACTCTAGCCCTAAAACTGAACCTCCTAGAGCCTCTGAAAACAGTAAAGTCCGTCGGGATTGCACACGATCCCACAGGTCTCAGAGGGTTAAGTGTAAGTGTTGGTTTTAAATTGATTGTCCTTATTTGCCATGGTTTTATAGTCTATGATAGATCTTTTCACACTTTAAATGTGACAGCTGTAGACCCACTTAACAATCAGACGCTTCAGAAGAGGCTTTTATAAATTGCTTACTAACAATTAATTGCAAAGTCGTTATATATCAAACAGCATAACAGCAGAGATGGCCAAAATGCTGCTGTCGATTTGAGTAACATCAAGAGCAAGGAGGCAAAAAGTGAACAGATTTGGCTTCCTGATGAAATGAGTGATGACTAAAGACAGAGTGAAGTGCAGATAGAGGGTGTCCAGCAACCAGCTACCAGGAAAAGAAATCTATCCAACCTCCTTGTCCCTTTGTAATAAAAGGAGTAATAATTTGAAAACAGGCCAGCCAGTCTGCCCTTCTACTGGGACTTGAAACATGGCCAAAGTTTGCCTGATAAAAGAGGGATAAACTATTAGGATTGAAAGCTGGCCAAACACTCCACTCCTCTCTCTCTCGCTCTGTGAGGAGCTAGAAGTCTGCCGCAACAGAAACTTGGCCAACCTGTCGGCGTCTCTCAGAGGGAGGGGACCAAACTGGTAGAAATTAAACTGAGCCGACCTCTCTGCCCCTCTCAGCTGGAGCCAATGGATCAATCTCACTTTAACGGCTCTGCTCGCTCACACATGAGCACAGACACACATCCGTGCACGCACACAAACACCCAAACACACACACACACACACACACACACACACACACACACACACACACACACACACACACAGAGCAAGAGTGAGGTTGATTTCATTCTAACAGGTCTGACTTTCCATCCAGAACACTCACTGAAGGAGAAAAATTCAAAAAGACTGCAGGCGAGAAAGAAAGACAGATTTGAGGGGTGGAAAGCAAAAGAAACAAGAGAAGACAAATGGAGAGGAGAAGGGAGAAAGGGACATGGAGAAAAATAAAGACATAAAGAGAAAAAAAAGAATAATTGGTGGTGAAGGCTGTGGATATAAGGGGAAAGAAACTGATACCAAACTCTGTAAATCCCTCCACTGTTCATGTTTAGTACCATTATATTTCAAGTTATCACCACAGTCTTTGCAAGCTCTGCCGGTTTTAGCTCGGGAATTATGTGCATGCACCATACTGCTCGTGACATATTTCACGCCTTCCTTATTTCACGCCAATTCAGAACACTCACCACCACCCAATGTATGTAACACTGACGCCTGAATGCACACGGCGTTGTGTCTTTATATAACCCTGCAGTTTGTGAAATCACATTAAGAGTTTCAGCCAACAGATGGGCAGATGGATGCTTTTACAGTCCGTGATGCATTTGGAGATGCAGATAAATGGTTACCTTGACACTGTATTGTTAACAAACAGGCGTGTGTGTTATGATGGGATCACACCAACGCCCCCTCCTCGCAGCTATCAGTAGGAAGGTGCTAAGAGCCCAGAGATGTTCTCGACTCCTCTGTGATGTGCTATGAATGACAAGTCGTCCGTTGGCTGGCTGCCGAAGCAAACCAATAACTAACTGTCTTTATTGTAGTTTAAACAATGTTCGATCGTCACAGTTTGATGGGAGTTTGTCTTGGTGGCACTATAGCCGTGTTTCTGTTCACATATTTTTATGCACATTTTAAAGTATCACATTAAAAAAGGTGTATGGAAAAGTCAACGTTCGCTAAAACCTCCTGAATTGCGAAAAACAAATTGTTATTGCTTGAGGTGGTTTTTGCCTTTGTCAAAAAAAGTTGATGCACTAAATGTGATATGGAAACAAGTCTGAGGATGCGAACATTTATAACTGAGCTGTTCCGCTATCGGCGTCTTCTCAGATATTCCCATAACGTGTAAATGCTTGTCTTCGTCTCGGGACGGTATTAAACATATTAGCCACTACCAGCTGACATGAAAGAACAATTAAAACTTTCCCAATTGAGACAAATCCCGAAGACCTCTCTCCATTATTCTCTCGTAGATGGTTAGAAGGCGACTTCTTTTGTTTCCGGTTTGCATTCTCTTCTTCATCTACACTGTTTACTGGTGGCTTACAGCCATGCATAGCCACATAAATTAGCGTCATGTCAAGTTTGTGCAGCTGCAGAGGTGGAGTAGATTACGCAGCAGTGCTCTATGGGACAGCGACAAGTAAGATTAAATGCAAGTTAAATGCACTATAAGGCATTAAGCAGATAAACATACAATAGTGGGCAGACATTAAAGACGTCTCATTTCTCTAAAAACATATTTCCTCACTTCCTCTCGCCTCCCTCGCATCTCTTCCTCGCCTCCTCTGCTCTCATCTCAGGTGGGAGGGACTAAGACGCAAGGAGAGGAGTCGAGGAATGGAATCAAGGAGGTACAAACTCGGAAATGGGAAAGGCCTATGGTAAACGTGAACATTGGAAAATAATCTAATCAAGTGGGGAAATTACACTATTTGAATATCCATTTTCTGTTCAGTATGACACCACTGTGGTCGGTTTGATATAGACAGACATGAATGTTTCTGGGTAGCTTGTCCTGTTGATAAAGACATTTAGTATTTATGAACTGATTGAGTGAGTTTAGCATATTTAAATGTAATAGTGACTGAACAGATAACCTGAACATCCTCTGTCAATTAAAGCATCATCACCTTCTGAACATGTAATTCATACAATTTCAAATACGTTGCCTGTAAATGTATTCTGGAATTGGACAGGTACATTAACACCTTCCTCAGTATTTTATGGGTGTAATAATGCACTGTCTATATACTGTCCGGGGCATTCATTAAAAATCCTAAACCCCAATCTGACCAGGTGAATATTCCAGGGGGATGTGGGTAATAAACTCCGGCTACATTCTTCAGTAACCAGTGCTACCAGTGCTAAATTACAATAATAGAGATATTACATAAAATCAGGTACATGAATGCAGCCTTTAGCTGAGAAACCTGTCGCTGAGACTATTTTTTTCCTGGACTTCCAATCAGGAATGTATGTAGGCCTATAAATGGTACAAAGGGGTTTGTCAAAACGGTTTCAAATTCTTCTACTGCACCCCAAAATGTGTGCAAAGTTTACATATTGCGGTTACAGGAGCTCTGCATGAACAAATACTGTCCGGTAGGCCTACACATTCAAGGAAACATATCATGCTCTGTTTCAAGTTCATACTTGTATTTTGGGTTTCTACTAGAATATGTTTACATACTTAAATGTTCATAATTCACATTTTTTTTCTCATACTGTTTGTCTGAATATACCTGTATTCACCCTCTGTTTGTTCTGACTGGCTTGCGAGACAAATATGTTGCACCTTTGTAAAGGTAGTTCTCAAGCTGTTGGCGATATATTTTAATGAGCCTGCATGTGACATAAGAAAGGGAGCTGAATCTGAATGGCTCGTTGAATCACATGTTTTCTGATCTAGACAGCCCACAAAAAAACTGACTGGATTTCACAGTTTGTGTGTTGGTAGGAACTCCAAATATCCAAATGTATAAGCACAAGTTTTTCATGATATACCCCACTTAAATCAGTCCAGTATCTAGACAGGGCCTGAATCATTGGAGGACCAATGAGTGTGCAGAAAACACAGTAGATGTTTGAGGCTGTAATTTAATCTCAGGACAGGATTAACATGATACACTGAACAATGCATGGAAGATTATAATCCCCCCCAGAGACACAAATCATGTCAGAATGGAGCTACGGGCATCTGCTGTAACACTGTTGCATTACCAACTCTGCATCAGTAATCCCATCATGACTATGACTATGTTCATTACAGTCCAGACCGACGGGCAGAGAGAAAATACCAATCACCAGACCTCCCCTGTTAATGATCATACCACACAGATGGTCACTCTTAACTTTCTACAAAATAATAGCATGTTAGCACATACAGTATATAAAACCATGTTTCTGTCTATGGATATTACAGAAAGTGGTCTCGTCTCAGTGCACAAACGACTTGCGTTCCTTGTGTCATTTTGTCTTTCTCGCTGACTGTCACTGTGTCTCACTTTCTTCATCAGTTTAGGGGAGAATACCTAGAGTCATGCAAGGAAGTAGCAGCTACCTGGATGTAACACTTTCAAGAAATGAACCACTTTTATTTTTAGTTAAATGTGATAACAAATTGAAATGCAGAATAGTCTGCTTCCCTTTCTTATTCAAAGTGTTTTTTATCCCCCGATAAACCAGGTACAAACGGGGCAGAAGCAAATCCATTAGTCCTGCAGTTACACCTTTTAATGTGGTTACTTTGTATAGTTTGCTTTTCACTAGGCGTACTGTGGGATGACTTTGAACTAACCAATGTCATATCAGTCCAAGAGGCTGGCTCCGTTTATACAGGATCATAGTAAATGTTTAAACATAGTATAACAGGAGTGAAGAGTCACACACTCTGTAAATTGTAATGTTGGATACACAGCAATAGTTAGCTAACATTGGCTTACATCAGTCATCATAAGCTACTGGTCATACCTGACCAAGTATGGCTCTGGCAGCAAAACACTTGAGTGTATTGATCGAGCAAGAGTGTCTTTTATTATTACGTATTATTATTTGTATTATTTGAAGAAAAAGAACATCCTACTTTTTTTAAACGTTACAAACTCTAGATTTGGTTAATCGCTTACTAAACTGCACTCAGAACAGCAGTGGTAAATATTCAGATTGTGTACTTAAATAAAGTAGTACTACAGTGTCAAATACTCTGTTACGTATAAAAGTCATGCACTCCAAATGTTACTCAAGTACGTAAGTTGCTATATATAACAGACCGCTGCTACGTATAACAGACCGTTGCTACGTATAACAGACCGTTGCTATGTCAAACAGAACGTTGCTATGTATAACAGACCGTTGCTACGTATAACAGGCCGTTGCTATGTATAACAGACCGTTGATACCTATAACAGACCGTTGCTATGTATAACAGGCCGTTGCTATATATAACAGACCGCTGCTATGTATAACAGACCGTTGCTACGTATAACAGACCGTTGCTATGTATAACAGACTGTCGCTATGTATAGCAGACTGTTGCTATGGGCGCAGCTCTGATGTCAGACTCTGGAGGACCGTTTTTGTGTCAAAATATTGATTTCTTCAGTAAGTAGCATTGTAAAAAGCGTGATAATGTTCAGCTAGCGGGTCATTGTTGTGAAAGAATCCCCTTCAGGGCGATGAGAGACCCGGTTGACCTGCTCGCTGTACATTATCTCTTACTTATTAGTTGATTTATATAAAATAATATAAATCTGGAAAGGAACTACAGTGACCAAGGTTGTCAAAATAATGAAAAAGTACAATATCTCCCCCTGGGATGAGTAGATAGATAGATAGATAGTCACTTTATTGATCCCGAGGGAAATTCAAGAGTAGAAGTACAACGTAGCATAAAACGGAAATATTCAAGTAAAGTACAAGTACCTCAAAAATGTACTTAAGTACAGTATACTTGAGCAAATGTACTTAGTTACATTTCACCACTGCAGAAAAACACAGTGCAGGCTCACTGTGATGTTGCACCAGGAGCTGCAGTAGGTGTGTGTGTGTGTGTGTGTGTGTGTGTGTGTGTGTGTGTGTGTGTGTGTGTGTGTGTGTGTGTGTGTGTTGCTGACAGAGACAGCAGGTGTGTGGTAGAGATGAAATTGGTGTATTAGTGTACGATAGAGACGGAGTGAAAGAGATTGCTAGAAAGAGAGAGACAGGAAGGAATCCCACCCGAGGGAGAAAACACTGAGAGAGAGGGAGAGAGAGAAAGAGAGAGAGAGAGAGAGAGAGGGAGAGGAAGGTGTTAGTTTGGCTGCAGAGTGAAATGTCTTCTGTTAGAGCACCTAAGCCTGAAGGCACAAACCTCACTGTGTGTGTGTGTGGGCGCACGTCTGTGTGTGTTTCTCTATATATTTGTGTGATTGTGTACACAGGCAGTGTTTTGTTAAACCTCTTTAACATTTAAAACCTCATGCAAATTCCCCCTTTAGTTTGGAGGATTCAAATGAAGGCTTTAAAACGTGTGTGGGATGATGTCTGCACCACACAGCCAGTCGCTCTGAAGAGAGGAGAGCAGAGATTAAATCAGCTGAGTTCCCCTGACAGCTCTCTCTCTCTCTCTCTCTCACACACACACACACACACCTGGAGAGCCTCAATCTAATCTTCTCCAGGTCAGACAGATGTACACGGCAGCTATGAGAAGCAGGGGAGCTCCGTGTGTGTGTGTGTGTGTGTGTGTGTGTGTGTCTTGTAGATGGGGATTTCTGCCATGTTAACCACCGCAACATGACGGATGGCAGGGCATAGACACGGACATATACACCCATTTTATAAAACCAATAACCTGCTCTGGGTTGTGCTGCATGGAAAATCTATCAGAGCTGAGGCGGCGGTGGCGGCGGTGGCGGCGGTGGCGGCGGTGGCGGCGGTGGCGGCGGTGGCGGTGGCGGCGTCGGCGTCATAACTCGCCAGGTTTAGGAGACCGCGCTGTGGCGAAGCATCTTTTTTTGTTCCATAAACCGGTGAGCGTGATGAGAAGTTGAGATAATATGCTGAAACAGTTTGGAGTTTTCATCTGTCAAGCGGTCGGCACACTTTAACTGAAATATGATTTCCATATACCGCAGCCTGTTGTGGGTTATTACGGTAATAACACCTGAGAGGGCATTCTTTATTGTGATTATGGGTGTGACAGTGATTTAGAGACGTACTCGTACTGTCAGCAGCAACAAAGTACCCACAACAGTACTACAACATGTCCTCCTGGGTATCATGGCTTTTATGCAGCATTTACCAGCACATGTGCTCAGTGAGAAGCATCCTCAGGAGGAAGCTTATGTGTACATGACAATAAAAGGCAGGATAAAGCTAGGCAGATCATAAACTAGCCCCCTGGTTACTAAAAGCATCTAATAAAACACAGCTAGCTCCGTTTAATGAGACCAATCACTATGGTTTGAAAGCCTCTTTGACCTATCAGATTGCCTGGCTGAGAGTGTGTAATGCTTGGTGTGTTATAATCACTGCTGAACAGAGATAACCTACATGACAGACTTGGGTTCAGAGCCAACGTGGGCTCACTGGGGAGCTCTCAGTGGGTCCGATGATGAATAGTTTACAGCTGCACAAGGTTTTTATGCGTCACAAATCAATAAGGATTGATGCAAGAGACTTATAAGAATAAGGGAACAGTGTGGAGCATATTTATCGCGTTAATATCTGCAGGCAGTCCTTGGACAAGACACTCAGGATCAACCTGAGCTGAATTTTCTCTATATTTAAAAATGTTATGGCGACGTGTAAAACTGGAGTCACCCTAAAGAATCTTGTATCTTACCATGTCCTAATAAAGTCTTATTAGATTTTGTGTAAAAGGCAGAACACCTTTTTAGATTCCATTTTCACAGACCTTTCACAAGGTTCATTGGTCGTCATATTACTATATATGATATGAATAGGGAGGCAGACTACTGGGAGCATTTTGATGTGGATCATGTGACATTAAACTCTCTTCCTCTGGTTCTTACTCTGACCACAACGTCACCAAAACCCAATCCAAAGCTTAAACAATTCAAAGCTGATGAACACAAGTATTATTGTATCTGTACAAAAAACACATTATTTTGCCCCGAAGACCTGAAAACAGCCATTAAGCTTCTTCGTCTGTAATCCAACACTGAAACACAATCTTTTTGTTTTGAACGTCGGGTCACAAGCAGCGTAAACCACCGACATACCCGTCATACCACAGGGCCCAGAGGACAAGTTGCCTGCTTAAACAAATATGACCTTTGGCTTGTATTCCCAACTGAGCATCACATGACTGCTAAAGGCGACTGCATTGTTGACATTTTTCTTTATACCTGTAATGAATCAACAGCTACCGCCCACACACACTAACCAGCAACCACATTATGGTATCTTACAAATCGTTATTTCTCCTACAAATGTCTAGTAACACGTGTCAATTTCCGCTCGTTACATGCAGTCTTTTAAAAAAAATGAATGACATCTTCACAGGAAACAACTTAGTTAAGTTTAGGAAAAGATTGTTGTTTGGGTTAAAATAACTGTGGAAGTGGCATAACTTAAAGCTTCAGTATAGGCAGAATATTTCTGGCGTCATTGGGCAAAAGATCCCGTAGTAACCTTTCACCATATTGTAATTCAAGTGTTGTAGAAAACCAGACTTCTGCACCTCCTCATGGATCTGTTTTCAAGCTTTAGAAAACCTAGCCCGTGACGGGAGACTTTGGCCAATCACGGGTCATTACAGAGAGAGAGAGAGAGCGTTCCTATTGGCTGTTCATTCAACGGAGGCAGCTGTCATTCACTCGTGAACTCCGACCAAACCATCAAACTTGGCAGCGCTGATCAAATATGAATCAATATTCTCTTACTGTAATGACTATTTCTCTCCTCAGATGTGTTCAGAAACATCTTGTAGTGTTTAGCTGTAACTGTTCGTCCTGGAATGGATCGGCCGTTCTGGAGTCTTTCCGATCTTCCCGATGCAGTCCACCCTGCTCTACAGCGAGCAGACTGTTTCTCTCACTATAACAGATAATGGTGTAGGCCTACGTCTTCCTGTCAATCTGTCTGTGTCTGTCCGCCCGTCTGTTTGTCCATCTGTCAGCCGCCCATCTACCCGTCTGAGTGTATGCATGCTCTATATGCAGATCTTTATGTGTGAATGAGGAGGATTTCTCACTCTCCATTTCTTAACATCCAGTTTCCACACCTCTTACTCTGCCAGCCCCCCCACACTCCCTCTCTTCCTATATCAATTTCAGACTCTCTCTGTTCTGTCGTTTCTCTTTCAGAGTCTCTTTGACTCTCTCTCTCTCTACGTTTATCTCTCTCTCTCTCTCCCTTTCTCTCTTCTTTCTTGACTCTTTTTTCTCTTCACCTTTATCTCCTTTAAAGTCCCTGCACTTTGTTCTCCTTTCTGTATTTCCATCTGTTTGTCTCTCCTCGTCAATGACAGCTGCCACTCACAATCATACATGTGGGTTGCTATGACAACGCACCTGTGTGATCAAATATTGAAGAGTCGCTTCCTTTCCCATGCACATAATTTATTTATTTATTGATATGATGGTAAAGCAGATGGGCCAGTATCTATGCTCCTGCTCTCTGGTGCAGGCTCGGAGTTGGTTGGTTTCCAGAATATTTTCAGAATTTTTTTTCTTATTTCAATTTTGTATCTATTTGAACAACATTTCAAAAGATGATATTGCAGTATTTCTCTCTCCAAACTCTTTCTAAACATAAATAGAATAAATAGTTTGGCATCGAAGCAGGGCATTAAAACACTGATTCAGCAGATCAGCATGTTATAAAATAGAAAAGGTTTCCTGATGCAGCCAAATAAGTTGAGATGTTTGATAACTGTCAGCAATTTTCTTTCTAAAACACATGCAATTGTATCGGCGTACCATTTTTCAAATTAATTAGCAATGAAGTGTCCTCATATCTCACTGCCACAGAAAGCTGTTGTAAGGCAAATTAGACGATTCTCAGGTAGAGAATCAGTATATACAGTTATTTTTGACGTTGTGGAATACGTCTCGCTGATTGGTCGTGATGCTGCATAACTGATTGTGTTTGCTTCATCTGCAGTTGTTATGTTGTTTTCAAAGACTATAATCTCAGGAGGTATAATGATTGAGTTGTAAACTCACAGAGTAAAGAAGAAAGTGGCTGACAGTTTTAATCTTTAAGCGACTTTGGCGTCACAAACATCACAAATGAAAGGTCTTTCTAGTCTAACTTCAAGCGACGTAAATCACAAATATGCGTGTGTGTGTAACTTAATGAATATGAGGTGTTCCTAATAGCAGCATGCATGCTCAGCAAAGCTTTTCTGGATACGTAGAACTTTAATAAGTAATGCTCTGTCCCCTTTCATCCAATATTTTACCTCAGTAATTAGTATGGGACTTAGGTATACTACATCTTCTTTAAATGTTAATCAGGCCGAGCAGTGGGTGCATTTACAATACTCAGCTGTGCTCTGCACATCTGCATATATATCTCTCCCACTATACCTGCCTCTCTGAGTCAGCTCCCACACACTCCAGCTTCATCATATGGGATTCTGTAAAGCCCGGAGGTCTGCTCCCCTCACGGGGTTTCAACTGGATCCACTCAACAGTGTACTGCAGTTCTTAGCTATAAATCTGTGGACATCCCAACAGTTACTGCAGCCATTGTACTTTAGTATGTTGTCTGATACAAGACAACTGGCATACATTTTCTAAATTCCAGATACCTGGGTCATAAACTACTGTCTCACGTAGATATATGAATGATTGACGTCTATAAACTTGGTCACCGGCAGGATGACCAAATGTTTAAATACATTTCCATTGGTATGAGCTCTATAATAATGATGCAGGGCAACCCTGCGTCTGTCTCTCTCTCAGCTCTGTGGCCTTCCAGTAACCGCCTCTTGAAGTTCTCTTTCTTTCACTTTAAAGCAACGAGTGTTGCCATTCCTGAGCACAGTGTTGGAGGAACAACAGTCGCAGCATCCTCTGGGGGTGTCGCTTGGCACATACCTGGATGACTTATTGGACATTTTGCATTTTTTGGACAGCCATGAGAAGGCAGCTTGTTTTCATCTTACATATATTTTGAGAGCTCTTCTAACACATCCACTCGTTTGTGCTCTCTCATCCTCTTGCACGCATGCACAAACACACACTCTGTCTCACACATGAAAAAGAGTGAGAGAGGGTGAGATGTTGGATCAAACAGACTCATTTGGCCTTGGTGAGAAAGAGTCCTCTTATCTTGAAACAGCCATTTAGTGTTAATTAATCCTTTTGACTGAAACCTCCCCCTACAACATATTCTCTTTGGTTGTTAGGCTTTCATGCTTAAAGTGCTCACACTACCTCAGATAGCCAAGTTAATAAAAAATCCCAAAATCTGATTAGGCCTGCACTGCCTCCTCTCTCTGTAGCTCTCTGGCACACACCAGCTAGTTAATGTGCCATTTTACTTTCATGCTAAAAGAACTATTGATGACGTAAAGATTTCACTAATGTGTCTTTAGCTTTGCAGCTTTAAACGGACAAGCTGTAAGGCTTTAAGATATTTACCCAACAAACACAAACACAAAATCAATGGGGTATTGCCATGGGTGCCAAGCCAAGCCGTGATGACATGCGTTTCCACCGCTGCCTCGCGGCGGGAGGTAGCAGCGCCGATGCCGTCCAGCTTGGTAGCAGCTGTGTTGCTTTCTTGCTGAAAGTGCTGACTGCTCTTCAAATAGGTTTCTCTTTCTTTGATATGTTAAAATTGCTTACATTCGTACACCAAACCTCCCCCGTCCGAACAGAAGAGCCTCTCCTTTGTAATTTGGCTTTGTTTCTGTAATTGCCATTCCAGCCTTCAGCAGACTATCTTTTGCTGCTTAGCTTTCATGTCGTGATGGCCGGCTGATAAGCGGTTAGAGGACTGCTGCACTCATGATAAAGCTCAATGGCCTGCACTCAAAAACAACAAAGAAAGAAGTATTTCTTTTAGTATTTGGCTTTCAATGTCACACAGCTTGCACTCATCAAGCCTCAAATACAAATAGCACTGCTTTGTGTTTCAACAACACTTTGACAGCGTTCTCTCCTGTGTCTCTTTCATGCTAAAAGGCCCTTTGGGGTTAAAGCTGAAAATTCAAGAGAGATTCTGTTGTTTGAGTCGCTGCCTTGCAGTAGCATGAAACCTCTTTGTGTCTCTTTCAAACCTGTTTTTTTACTCCTAAGATAAGCATCAATAAAAATCATGAGAAAGAAGGGGGTGAGGAGAAGAGAGAAATGCAACTGAAGCAAACAAATCACACAAGTCATTTCTGTCTCTCTCTCTCTCACACACAAACACAACCTTTTATATTCTTTCAGTCTGGAGTTAATGTGAAGTGACAAAGTAATGATTTCTGAGTGTTCCCACGCTTCAGGAGTCTTGTGCAAGTCCACCCAAAGACTCACCGGCTGCAGTTCTGTCTGTCAGTCAGACAAAACACAAACACAGACAGTCTTTTGGTCCTTCTGTCCCCCCTTTGCTTGACTCATGCTATAAAAACAGTCCTGTTACACATTCACTGTCTGTGTCTGCCCACCACTCAAAGCTTTGTTGATGTTTCACAGAGAAAACAAATTTATCATTGAACTAGACAAAAACTTTTTATTTTCTGCAGTGAATGGTGAAAATATGGTGTGTAAATTAAAAAGGGTGCAAATAACGTTGTTTCAAAGTGCCTCCCTGCTGATTCTGAATGATTCTTGTGAGTGCTCTAATAAACTATTTCTGGTTGTATGCATCAGGATCAGGAGGTTGTGGTTCAAGTCAGATGAAATGTGTCATATAGATACGCCCTCTGTCTTTGTGCAGTTTATTTGGATTTTTAGAGTGTCGTCCTTTCTGGAAATGTGTAGCTGTGTTGGATGACAAACAACTCTAAAGGCTGACTTCAACATGGATAAACAGTGAGCATCCTGCTGACAGATGGTGGGGAGGCTTTAACGCATTAGTAGAATGCTAATAGAAAAGGTTGTATTTCACTTCTTCCCCTCAACTCATTTACAACACTTGACTCTGTAATTGTGTGCATTTAATAATCAAGTCTGTTGGATTGTTGTAACAAGGTTGCTAATATGTACAAATACACATGTTTGGAACATGTGTCTGTTCAATCACCAGACTCAGCTGTTATCAGGCCATTACATAGGTGTTATCAGTCACTATAGGCACCATAAATGTGGATCAGTAGGGGCCTACTACGTTGTAAAAGTGAAACTTAACAGCAACACGTTCTAACATGTAAAACTGAAAGACAACTTCTTTAGGTTTAGGCAACAAAACTACAACTTCTTTAGGTTTCGACAACAAAAACCCCACTTTAAGTTTAAAAACATTGTGTTTTGGATAAAAATAACACAAAGACAAATACAAATTGTTGGTTTCACATGAGATGCAAACTTCAGTCTCCTGGGTGAAAACCTTGTGTTTTTTGTGGAGTATCAAGCTGTCACAGCACCTGACTTCCACTTCTGCTCCTGTCATAATTACTGCGGTCGCATGAGGTCGCTGTTGTGTTCTTTTACACCTTTTTTCGGTGATCTACAATATGAATAAATGAAAAAAACTACTAGTGAGTGTAGTAAGCCTTTATTGACCCACATCTATGGGGCTTATAACGACAGATAACGCCTATTTAATAGCCTGACAACAGTCTAATCGGCTGGTTTAATGTAATGTGGCTTTCAAAAAAAATTGCCCGATAGGAAAGAAACACAATCTATCTAACTGACAGCTGAGAATATAACTTTTTTCATTAGAAGAGTGACACAAATCCGCAGCTTTCTTATTAAAAATAAATGCTAAATTTGACATGCAAGATTTTTTTTTCCTCGAGTCGGATTTACATTTTTTTTTTTTTTTTTATGATTACAAACTTCAAATTCAAGTGACGCTCACTCACGAGTTGCGTTAATTGGCTCTCGATGGTACAGTAGGTGATGCTTTCTCAGGAGTGAGAGAGTGAATGTTGAGGATTTGTGGAGGCTCAGCTACCTGGGAAACGTCTTGATGCTGTGCAGAGATTTGTAGAGTAACTGGGGACTGTGTGGGATCTGAGTTAGTGTTTCTGACATGTTTGATATTCCATGGGGACTAATTTGCTTTAAACATTATGACAGCAACACACAATCTGTCTGCACTCCCTCTCCCTGCTTTCTCCTACCTCAGTCAGTTTCTGTTTCCACGCCTCCCCAAGGACAGTGAAATGTCATGCTAACTAGTAGTGTCATGGGGTAAATTTGTCTACTTCAGCCATGAAGCAAACCGAGTATAATTATCCTCTCACCAACGGGACCCAGTTAAATTGACCCGTGGAAGGTTGATGACCCGTGAAAGGGTCCTGATCCATAGTTTCAGAAATATGTATGTAAAGCTTTAAATATGGTGGGAGCCAGTCTAATGAAAACATTCCCTGGCCGTGTTGTGACCCAACAGAAACAGACTCACATCTTATTTTAGGTCCTGAACCTTAAAAAAATGTCGGCAGTGTTTTTGTCAAAGTCTGGTTTGAGACCAAAAGTAGGTCATGGGAAGATTAAAACTGGCCTTCAAATTACTCTCTAGAAATTCATGTCAGGACTCATTGGCTATGCTATGTTGCAAGACCCCTGGGTTAGCAGGCTGTGTGCGAGCTAAAGTTTTCCATACGAGTATTCTCAGTGAGTCAGCGTACTACAGTAGGAATCGATTCAATTCAATTCCGCTTCATCGCCCTCGAGGAGAAATTCATACAAGAGTTAAAGAAAACATCAATACATTCATAAAAACACACATATGGAAACAGCAGACTGCAGTCCTCACTTATATACTGTAGTCATTACTATAGACTGATACAAAATATTCCCTCTCAATCATCACTTGTGACCCACCAGAAGTGTGTGGTGGTGTCTGTTTCTAATGAGATCCTGAAGCCCTCTGCCTGGATTTCGTCCTTTATTCTTATGTTGCTGTGTTCGGAACTCGTCTGGGCTTCAGCAGAGAGCCTTTGGGACCCAATAACAGTGTGCAGGGTGTGCCAACACGTTCTCATCCCAACTTGCCACATACTGCCGTTTTGTCATGCCCCTTGGCGTTACTTTAGGTTTAGGCAATAAAACCACTTAGCGATGTTTAATAAAAGACAACATGGTTGGGTTTGAAACTACTACAGTACGTCTGTACAGTGAAAATGAAACTGGATGTTGTGAACACGGGACAGGAATGAACAGCTGATTGTAACGTGAAAGTGAAACTTAACACTCGGAACACAAACTGCAGTGTCCTGGATGAAAGCCTTGTGTTTGTCGGACCCATCGTCTTCCCTTCCTTCCCGCTCTTAGTGTGTTTTTTCACTCTTTAAACTATGTCACCACAGTCACTCCCGGCGCCCTTGAGCATTTACTGTTGCCACAGTTTCGTTGTGATGTCTTGACGGATTCACAAAGCGAATACAGATACATAATGATCTTTTTTTTTAATGACTTTATGAATTAATTTACTATAGTAGTGTTAGAGCCAAAATCATTTTTTGTTATTATGGTTAAATAAATGTAATTGATGGTGTTATTATTGTTGCTACACTGCCCCAGTTAATACAGGTGCAGACCTCCCTTTGTGTGCGTCAAGCAGGAGAGCAGTGAAAATGTTGTTTTTGAAAGGCTAAACACCCACAAAATGGATTAAAGTAGAATATTTCATTTGATTTTGTGACTAAGTAGCAAAAAAATATATCTTTTTAAATAGTTTTATATACAGACGTAAAAACGTATACAATATTCATAAGTGTGTTATTATAATTTTAGGTATGAGCAAATCTAATTTCGACAACCTCAGAGTAGACAAATCCTGGCGCACTCCCTGTGATCTTTTGCCTTGATTCCAGGTTGGGAACCACTGACCTAGAGCGTCATAGTTTGAAGTGTAGGCCACTGACCATGCGACAGTATTTGATGAGTTCGTAAACTCATAAACTCGTAAACCCCATCAGGTAATACAAGTCAACATGATGCAAATTGATCTGCTTCTTTTAACATAAACTAGACATGAAGGCCTTCATCCAGTGATAATAGAGGACATCTTTGCTATAATTTTTAATTTCAACCAAACACAAATTAGCACAACTTTAACCACAAGCAGAGAAACAAATGAGACTGATTAGCTGGTATGATGTTTCATCTGGAGTAAAACCAATAACAACAACAACATATTCTCAGCTCTCCATGGGAACTTTATAAAGTCTGAAAGTGCAACACAAAGCAACGGTTGCTTCGCTCAAGAATAGAAAGATAGGCATTAGGTTTGGTATAGCAAATGTGGCACTTTGTTTTTCTCAAAGGCACAAACACTGGTTGGTCAATCCCACGCAGCCTTTTAATGCATCTGTGTGTCTGTGTGCATGTGTATGTGTGTGTCCTCAGAGGAATGCTGTCGCAGGAATCAAAGAGGTGGAAAGGACAGATACGGGGGTCTAAATGTGGCACTCAGCCACATATGGAGCCTATTACCTCTCTTACTGGGTTTCCTTCTCCAGCTCAGTGTCCAGTGTCAGCCTATCCGTCTCTGTCTTGTTGTCAGTTCACTTCACTTTATGATAATCGGGGTGATTACGATGTGTGGATGTGAGGCTGATGTGTCGAGCTTCCCTGGATGAACGATATCCAGTTGTTTAAAAAAGCACAAAGTATCAAAAACTGAAATAACGGGCTCCGTTTTATCAGGACAATTTGTTTTAATGAGCTTGTTTGATTCTTAGAGTCGATGACTAAATCACATCTTTGTGCCTTGAAGACCTTGTCGCTCTGTGTTTCCTCCCTTTAAGGCCGTGGCAGTTTTATTTGGATAAAAAATGTGTAATTTGATGATCTCCTTTGATACATTCCCCTCCTGCTCAGCTAAGGAAGCAAGTTATTTTAGGGGGAATAATTGTCCTCTCCTATCATTTATCCTCTTTTTCTTCCCTCCACATTCCTCCTTTCTGCCAATTTCCCCTTCTGTTACTCCTCCTCCTCGTCAGAGCAACAGTAAGTATAATTTCAGAGACCAATGAGCCACAATCAACCCTCCTCTGCCTCCTTTTAGAGGGCTTTTCCCTCACAACTTCAATCTTTCCCTGTCCTGCACCTCCTCTTCCCCCCTACATTTTCCTCCCCCTCTCTCCCCCCCCTGAGACCTTGGACAGTGATGCCGGGTGTATTTAAGAAGGAAGCCGAGGATTTTCCACAAAGCTTCAATCTTGGTCTTTTACAGAGCGGCACCACATGAACACACACCAGGCTGCCAAACCGGGCTTTATAATGGCTTAAAATGTCCAGAGGAGGGAGGAGTGGAGATGGGGGGGGATGAGAGGGAAAGTAAAATAAGTGGTTGTGAGCAAAAAAACAGAACTGACAGCATTGTAAGGGAGGGGGTAAAAGAAGTCATACTCTTTGTCCTTTGTTAAACGTATTTTAGAGATGAATTACTTTGGAAGTATTGACACATTTATGATTGTAATCTGTGCATTGTCATGTTATTTTGTGGGTTTTTTGCTTTGGCAACCAGTATTCCATATATATAAAGTGCCATTAAATTGAGAGCAATGGAAAATAAGTGGAGAGAGGATGTAGAGGATAGAATAGGAAAGAGAAAGAAAAAGGTCAACTGAAGGTGAAAGTGAAGAAAAACAGTTGGAGAAACAGACGCAAGAGAAAGAAAGTCTCACATTTCCTTCACCTCAGGCTGATCCAGCTGAGCCTAAAACCACACGGCCACGTGGACACCACAACCTCCTCTCTGTGTGTGTGTGTGTGTGTGTGTGTGTGCATGAGACCAACATTTATAGTTTGTTATAGTGTGTTCTTCTCCGTTTTATTTTTTCAAATGGAAACTCCCACTGAGCCGTTAGTAAAAAGCAGTGACGTAGGTTACCAAAGTAAGCTGATCAATAAGGTTATGAATAATGTGAACGCTAGTACTAGCTGAGTCCAAGTTAGTTGTTCTAAGTTTGAAAATAACTGAAAAGGTTAATTTGGATTTTTTGTAAGTGGAATTGTATGTATACTCTACACTATACTGTGTTCTGTGAGGTAAAATGACTGTTTTTGTGAATGGAGTCTGGTGGCTTTGAAGAGAGCGATATAACGGCAAAGAGTATAGAAGCAAAGAGACGAAACTCCAGCCGCCGCCGCCATTTTGGACTGAAAACGCTTCCTTTGTTAATGATATTTTATTGTTCAACACAAGCTATTTCGGTAGAATACGACAATAGAATACAAATAATTTTGTTTTACTTTTGTACGGCACTTTTTAGGCAGATGTTTTACTTGCGTCCGTTAGTCGCTTTCCGTCCAAAATGGCGGAAGCGCAGCTTTGCTGCTGGACGTTGATGTTGTAATGGAACGAACAATTGACTTTCACTTCTTGGAAATATACGTTCTTTGATAACGGCTTCATTTCCTGTCGGAAATGGCTGTGGATGGGAGCAACAGAAAAACGCATATTTTCACAGCTTTACCTCGCTGTCAGACGGCCCTTTCTGACGGGGAACTGAAGCTGTTATATCGCTGTCTTCAAAGCCACCAGACTCCATTAAAAAAAACAGTAATTTCTACCTCTCAGAACACAGGAGTTGCTGGTCTGCATTGATCGGTTAGTTAGTTTGTGTTATTGTGTGACTTTCTGATCTGATCTAACGTGGCGTCCACAGCAGAACGCCGCTTAGCTTCCGTGACGGTACTCCTGTCTGCGTCTACAAATTGGGAACATGTCGAACGCCATCTAAGTTACTGTAGGTAATACACTGACTATGGATAAGGATATATAGCAACATCATCATGCAGAAAACCACGCCAGGTCACGTGGGAAGATAGCATTTTGACGGTAAAACTTCGATCAGAATTTGAATGTTCAGATGATTTACACCACTGGGAAGCTACAGAATGATATTAAACCTTAACAAATAAATAAATAAAGGGACCCGCCCCTTAAAATGCAATATGTTTGTGTGTAAATGTTAATTAGGTGTGTGTGGCCCATTTCTACATTTACAATGTGTCTGAGTGTGCTGGTGTTGCATGCCTGTGTGAGTTTAATGAGTGTGTTTCTGTGAGTCTGCACATGTTGCTGTTGAATTTACTGTGAGCTTCAGTGCAGCTGTGTGTTTATGCATGTGCGTAGTGTAGCTTGATGTGTATGTGTGTGTGATGCATTGTGTGCCTGAGTGTGTACCCAGTGTGTATGTGCTATGACAATGTGTTTTTTTGGATTATTATTTTGACTGCCTGTGTGTGAGACAGATTTATGTGTTTGTGTAATACTCAGTACACACACAGTTCTGCATTTATACAGGAGATTTACACACTGTAGAATATTTCCTGGATGTTATAGAAGACTTTAGATGAACGTGTAGTGTAGATGTGAGCTCGGAGATGACATCATAGATAACACAATGTCAGACAGTGAGTCTTTTCTTCTTCCACATCCAGAAATCCAGCATCTAATTTAGCAGAACCAGCGTCTCAGTGCTTCTCATCTGTCTCCCTATTTATCCTTCTCTTCTCTCTCTGTATGGAAATCTGACATCTAATCTACCATGAACAAGTGAATTAATGTTGTGTTGCTTTTTTTCTCTATGTCTGTCTATCAATCTTCTCTAATATAGGCTCTCTCATTGTTTTCATACTTTAATGATTTATCATAATACAATACATTATAGGACAATTTAATTAAAAATGATTATATAATAATAATAATATTAATAATATTATAAAATTATAATATAATATAAATTATAAGTTATAAACAGTTTCAAGGTCTATTTAAAATTAAAAACAAAACAAAACAAAACTCAAAATGAAACATCATACTAATGACTTCTTGTCACATATTTCAACGGGTTGTGAATACTTCCGTCAAACAGTGATTTTTCCTGACACATTGTTTAATATGTATAAGTTATAAAGACCTAAAGAGGAACAAGTATCCAGTTTTTATAAGAAAATGAGCAGCAACCTGAAAAAAATTGTCAATTTACGCTCATTACCCTTTCAGACGGCTTTCAGGGCCTGCCACTCCACCAAAACATGTGCTTACTTAAGTCATAAATGATCTGCTCCTTAACATTGATTTAGATTCCACCTCGGTACTTTTACTACTGGATTTAAGTGCAGCATTTGACACTATCGATCATCGTATACTCCTTGACCGATTGGAGAACAAATATGGCGTCTCTGTGCTTGTTCTCGCATGGTTACAATCTTATCTATCTGAAAGAACACAGTTTGTCTCTTTTAATAATACAACATCAATATCCTCTGAGGTGAAATATGGCATACCTCAGGGCTCTGTTCTTGGCCCTCTACTCTTCTCACTATACATCGCACCTCTTGGCCAAATTATATGGAGTTATGGAATCGATTCCCACTGTTACGCTGATTACACACAGCTGTATATACCAATAAAAGCGGAGGATCGATCACAGATTATTAAATTAGAGGCAAGTAGAGCTAAATTAGTGAGAGCCCTCAGGTTTATTTTATGACCTCTTGGAGGGGGCTGCTATCAGTAAAAATAACATATTATGCATTCATATGATTGGCATGTTCAGTTCCATATTTGTTTTTCTTTACAACTGGTTTAAAAAAAACATGTTGCTTTAAAATTTTATTTTCATGTGGCCAAATTTGAGCATGGGTGACAGGGTGGCTTGGTGGTTCTCACTGTCACCTCACATCAGTGATGTCCTGTGTTCGTGTCCCAGTCCTGGTCCTTCCTATGTGGAGTTTATGTTCTCCCTAAAATTGCCCGAAGCTATGAATGCATTTGTCGGTGCTGCAGAGGGGTGAACTGTCTGGAGAGGTTCTCTGCTATTTTAGACTGAACCTGAACTAAAGTTAGCAGGTGTAGAAATGGATGGATGCATGGAGACTATTGTGAGCATGACATCCATTTCTCAGAAGCATGTAGATCCAAATACAATTTGTGTTGATGACACAAATGGATTTTGTTGCTGTACAGCAATACAGAACCGCTAATTGTTGCTACATAAAAGCATTTTTTGTTTTGTGCTGTCTGTCTGGGTCTGCTATCTACACCTCGTCTCCTGCAGACTTCAATTCTACACCTAATTTAGCATGATGTCTGTCTCCAGAGTCGGTTTCTGTCTGTTTCCATCTCCCCCTGTTGGGCTGAATGTAATATCCAATTCTGTGTTTCTTTCTCTCCATCTCTGTCTTCAGAATTCATATCAACTTTTTTTTTTTTTTTTACAAACACGGCAAACTGTCTCTGTGAATGCAACATCCTATCTTCCATAGCCCACTGTCTGATCGCCGTGTGAGAAATGTCTTCAGCAGACCACCAAAGGCTGAGGTTTGGAGTCCAAAAGAAAACATCCACAGCTCTGAGAGGTGAATCACACATCTGTCTTGGCCTACGAGACAACTTCATGAGTCAAAGGTTTTCAGCAAAACTAACATTCCTTTCCCAGAGACGGGGGTTGGCTTCATGGGACAAAACTGACTTGGACACTATAATGGAGTAAAAACGCTTTGGTTTCTAGTTTGAGAGCTTTTACTGTCACGTTTAACTAAAAACTGCTCAGCAGTGTACATTAAAATCACAATGTCATTGCATTCCTGATGAGGGTACGTAATACATATTACCAACGTGATCTAATGGGAAGGTGTATAAATAGCAAGACAATTTAAGGACATTCCACGTGTTATGATAACGCATTTTACGCCACATCTTTACTGTGGATGGGTAGGATGCTAGCCTGGGCGGTGCGATATGGAGGACAGGCTGTTGCCCATGCAGCATCTCCTCCCTCTCCATGACGCTGATGGATCCAAAGGGACGGCAGGGCCGTTACAGTTTGGCATCAGCGGCGTCGCAGGAGCTGCCTTTGGGACTCGGGCTCCAGATTTTCCTCAGGGTTTACTCCCGAAGCCTTTCACATGAGTGGGTGTGGCGACAAGGCAGTGGGGGTTTGAAATCAGAGTTTTCTTTCTCCTAGGCGGACTGCCAACCAAGGCTAATGAGCTCCACCTAACCAAGGCTATCAGGTACTACGCCTTGCCCAAGGGGCGACCTGGAAGTAGTTGTGGCTAAGGGTAACCTCATTCACCCACGTCGAAATTCCACAACCGGATGCAGTTTAACGTCGTATCCAGGACCGTTCAACTTTACTGTGAAACGGTCAAGTTTAGGCCTTTAAAGGTCTATGTTCAGGCAACTAAATCACTTCGTTAGGTTGAAGGAAAACATCATGGTTGGGCTTAAAATAAGTAAAATATGTACATAAACAACGTCACATAAGTACGGAAAACACATCACAAGCGTCACTAACAGAACAACACTTTGGGACATGAACCACGATCTCTGGTTGAAAGTCCTGTGTTTGTTGGACCCATCGACCTCCCTTCCCTTCCTCGCCATTTGGTGAGACCAGGCTGATTTATCGTGTCCATAAGAACAGTCCATATGAACGCCCCCCTCTTGCGGTATTCACAATCTCGTAAAGCTCTGAGTTCACGAGTTGCGTCTTGTTCCTGACATCAGAAATGGAGGAGGCCGTGGAAGTTCATTTATCGGTTCACAATAAGTTAATATAGTAATATTAATCAGACAGTAATTTTATAATATGCCTGAAGAAAATGTTGATATAACAAAGACGTTGTTATTGCACGTCTTAGCACGTCTTACACGTTACCGTGTCGTTCTGTAATAGAGTGACTTAGACATGTATATACCTCCTCAGTGCTGCTGTCCACATGGTCCATTTCAAACACAATGGCCACAGCATGGCCGACACCTGTGTTTGTATAAATGTATTCAACTCTACATATCCTTCTCTTTCTTTCTTTATACACACAGTTTAAATGTACGTCCTGTGTGCTGGGTCAGAGAGTTTCATGCTGTGATTTCCCACAGATTCTCACTAGCTCTTTTGCAATTTGACTTTTTTAATGGTCTCTGTGTGCTCGTCTTCCTTCCTGTGATCAGTCCCCACGCGTCCCCCTCGATCTCTACCACTGTCACTCTGTTCCGTTTAGAGTCAGTCGGACAGCCAGTCAGTCACCTTGCCGTCTGGCTGTTTACAGGCGGAAAGGTCAGGGCAAATTGAGCAGAAGTCAGCCCTTGAGGGATGGAGAGACGGCTGGTGAGACTGGTAAAAGTGAACAAGGGAGAGGAGAGAGCCTGTCTGGGAGGAAAAGAGAAATAAAAAGAACTCTTGAGTCTCCAATACATCACCTTCTGAGCTATTGATCGTTAGCTCAGACTGTTTACATGCTGGATCTTAGTTACTTACCATATAGATTTTAACCCTTTCTTTTTCTAGTGTGTTTCTACATGACAAGAACACTAGCTAACATGTTTTAATGAGCCTGGAACTAAAACATCTTCATTGTGACTCTCGGGACTGACGATAGCAACGAGTCACGTGACTAACGTGACCAAATAAGTCAACGTTACTTTTAGTTTTGCACAGGTTGAAAGTCCTTTGTTTGTTTGACCCTTTCACCCACCCTGAACGGACTCTCATGCTATTAATACAACATCACTTGTTCCGACCGTCTAATAACGCCGCGGGTTGGTTTACATCGGAGTTAGTTGAAAGCCCGGTTCGTCACGTACTGTTGCTAAAAGGTGCCTCCGTGCGTCAGTATCCGATGCCGAGGGGAGCTGCCCAAATGGTGGTATTTGACGAGTTGGAAGTGAGAAGGAGTGGGAGTGTCACAGGTGAGCAGCATTTTTAACAGACTGGGAAATTTGCATTTAATTAACACATGAAAGTGCCATTTCCTGCAATATATAGCCTTCAATCATACCCAGTAAAGTTGCTATTTCACCATAAATGCACTATATATTAAAATACTAATTTTGCATTGTGTTCTGGTCTTTCAGCAGTAAGTGATAAAATGTCTCAGAATGAATGACATCGGTCTCGACTCGTCCGAGTGCGGCAAAACCAGCCAGACAGATAATCAGAAGGCAGTAACATAGTTAACAGATCTTGCGTCGTTCTCCAGCTGTAAGAGACTAGTGTTGGTTAGACTAGGCCTGAATGCTCCACTGTGAAGCTATAGTGCTAATAGGGCAGGGAACTTTCTGTGAATTTTCATAAAAATTAAAGTTGTTTTATTTCTGGTGAAAAGCTTAAAAATGCTGAATTACAACCGCAAGTTACTTTTTGCATCATGTCCTGCCTCCTGCACCCCTCGCCTACAACCATATAACCAAACGGAGTATTTCCAGAAGGTGAGAATGCATCTGACATGAAAAAACTCCTGTTGTGTGCTACGTGTTTGAAATGGCAAATCCAGACATCCGGACGGGAAATGTAATTTTTAATTCATACCCTACATATGACAGACAGATATTAACTATTTTTGATCAACACAAGCTCAAATGTTTAAACATAGCTAAATTGTTTGATCAAAAAGTGGGGATGCAAAAACACTGTGTGCGCCCCCAAGTCTGACACTGGGGGTGCAGCTGCTCCTCTTGCTTCATTGCTCATGCGCCTGTACGTGTGTGTGTGTGTGTGTGTCCACCATGCAGCAGCACCAGGCTGAGAAAGCTATAATAAATGTTATTTTCAATCAGTCCACCTCAGCAAGCAGGCAGCAGTCAAACATTCAGGAGGAGACCCCTGATGCGTAAAAGGACATTCTCGCTGGGTGTGTGTGTGTGTGTGTGTGTGTGTGTGTGTGTGCGTCCATGCATGCATGTGTGTGTGAGCCAGGTGTCTTGCAGGGTGGAGGAGTGAGGAGAGGAAGGAGAGAAGGAGGGATGGATGTTCTGCAGCAGAGCAATCTGTAGTATTTGCGTGCACACACACACATCAGCATGCAGCTGGGGTTGCACTGGAAATGGCAAATAAATTCACCAACAGATTTTACTGTAACAAACATAAAGAAATAAATAATAAATAGCTCAGAAATATACAGACCCTGTTAGCAAACATATACAATTCATACTGTATAGCCAACCCGGTCTCAAGGGAAGGCGTATATATACCACGACATTACACAGACATTCCGCGGAGTACGCATTTCAGTCTTTCGGCGTGTCATTTGTACGCAAACTCTAGCCAGACAGCCTCAACACTCTAGCTATGTCAAGAAGACCAACGTATCCTCATACAACAGTTCATATGATATCTTTTTACATGCATTTTCCTACGAAGTTCCACTTTTACATGCATAGAGTATTTTAAAAATAAACTTACATCTTCACAGGGAACAACTTGGTTAGGTTTTGGCAACAAAACTACTTGTTTAGGTTTAGGAACAGATTGTGGTTTGGGTTAAAATAAGTACATAAGTTAGGTGACAAATAAATCAGCGTTGACTTCTGGTTCCACACGGTACACAAACGCCGGTCTCCTGGGTGAAGTCCGGTGTTTTTAGACCCACCATCCCCCCCGACCTCCTCCCGATGCAGCGTTCGTCGCCCTTTATACTTCCTGGTTCACGACTAAAATACGTTACTTTTCATAGGTATATCTACGACACCAGCCTGATCAGACTGAGACATTGCCTCAATTATTTGTTGACATTTGCTGTAAACTTGTTTTCGTGCAACTGTGTGGTTGCTTTAATGTAGCCTCGGTGTGAATTGAAAATAACTGGTTGGAGCTGTAGATGTATTTGATGACAGAAAATAGCTCAAATGACGGCCTGTCAGACTGATGGAGTAGTAGGCTTAGTCTCCTGTGGTCTGAAACTCAGGCTACATGGATTTACATTTTGTTTAGAAGATTTGTGAAGTGTGTGAAAGTGGAATATGTTTTCATTTCAAAATGATTAGAATCATATTGCATCCAATAAGTAGTGCGAGGACTGAAAGCCACAGAATCCAGGACTCAGAAATCATCATATTTTCTAAATATAAGTAGTGCTCGTGGTCCTTCTTCAAACTATCAGACAAGCTGTGTCGCATCCAAACTCACCTTGGATCAGTCAAAGACTAATAGCACTTCAGTATCTCTACAGATAAATAAGTTCCTCTCAACTCCTACGTCTCGTTCTCTGTTATCTCACTCTTCTACTCTCTCTATCGCTCTCTTATTGCCATCCTTCTCACTCCCTTTTCTTGCATGTTTTCTTTACCTAACTCCCACTCTCTGTCCGTCTTCGTTTCTCTTCTCTAAGTTTTCCATCTTTCTCTCTCCTTCGCCGAGTTCCTTCAAGTCGAAACAGTCCGACAGCAGTCATTTGTCAGAGCGAGTTAGGAGCAAGGGAAAAACAATTTAAGTATCTGTTTATAATCAAGAAACAAAACGCTAGACGTTCGTAGTGAGCTCAAACGTCACCGTGTTGTTATGCATGTGTGTGTGTGTGTGTGGCGTTTATCGGTTGGAAAATGGGCTGTGTTTTCTTTCTTCCTTTCTTTACCCTTTTATCAAGTCGTCATGTTGTTGTTTTTGTTCCACATCTCTCCTATATTTTATCTTTTTTATCTCGACTAATCTCATTTTATGGAGGATGTGAAATCAATACATAGAAAACCCATCAATGTGTCATCTTTTAAACTTAAGATGAGAGGAGAAGATTGGCATGAAAAAACAAGCTTTAGGAGAAAACACATCCCTCAGACTCAAATACAAGGCACTTATTTTTAGATGGTACATGAAACAAATGTAAGCATCTAATAAGCATGTTTGTCAGATACGTATAAATATAGATCTATTGACAGGTGAAACATACTTGGTGTTTTTTGGTTAAAATGAGTTTAACTGTTGGACTGTGTAAAAACAAACTATATTGGTACCTCTGGGGAAACCTGTATTAACATACTGCTAGCAGCTAACCACATAGGCATGAAGAAAATACAGCCGAGAGGAAGACGAGGGGAAAATAAATAAAAATGTTCCATCCACTGAAAACAAGTATCAGTACTTCAGGACTCTGCACAAAACTGTTCTCCAAATTGTGCTGGCATTTAAAATTAAAAGTACAAAACAGACTCACCCTTTCTCCACTATTTGTCACAAAGGTGTCTTAGTGTCTTCTGATGGGATGATTCACTCCATTGTGTGATACTCGAAGATTAAACATGTTTTGATTGCATCTTGAAGTATTATTTACTACACTACCAGCAATGGGAGATAATACCAAACCCTTATAAACCACATCATACAAAATTGAATTCGTAATTTTCATAAAAAAGATGATTTAAAAAAACTCAATAGTTGCTGTGATCATTGTGACACTGTGGTGCCATATTCATTCCCCACACAGTGAGTATACTAGATTACAGTCAGGAGCTGCATGAAGTGAGCTGTACATTCAGTAATACTTCATCCTATTATTTTCTTAAGTTCTTAAGTTTACTAAGTCATTCGTTGTACATTTTAGCATTGCATCGGTGGTGCTATAGTCCGTCCACGTTCTATCCAGAGTTACTCCTCAAAACACACGAACAGCTTTTCTACATCAGGGCTTACCAGGGCCGGGACAAAATTAGCATTTATAACATAATATTAACATAAGATTAACCAAAGAAAAATCGCATTTTCTTGAGCTAAATCCCTTTGAAAGAATATATAAGATCAATTTTAAACCCTATTTTAGTGACAACGTTGATGTATAATCCGTTGTGTCCTGGTTTGGTCTCGGTCCTAGTGGAAACATTCTACGTATTTATAACTTATTTATATATTTACCGTATTTCCCTCGCTGCCGGTCACCATTCTGAGGCTTTGGAATAAATAAGAGAGATATGTGACAGTGATTTTCCCAGCAAGCTGACAGCAATGCCACAACTTAAGCAGCAGGGCATGAAATTACCTACTTTATCATATCCCAGTGGATAATTGTTTTTTTTGTTATGGGTCTCTGTACATTGGCAGAAAGGTCAATGCTGGTGTGAATGTGAGTCGAGAGCAGCAGCAGCTGCAGCCGCTCTTTCATTATTATTTTTAGGTCAGTGTCGCCTGTCTGCCACGCTATCTTAATCTGGGGGTCTTAGCACTACTTAGTTTGTTATTCTTTGTTAGGCAGTGTGTGTGTGTGTGTGTGTCGGCTCCAGCCTGACCATTCATGTGCTGTGCATGTTGGAGTGTGTATGTATGGATGTGTGTGTGTGTGTGTGTGTGTCATACACATGTGGCCATGAGTTATTTTGATTTAAACAGCACCAGAGGTAGCGACACCTGCGCTGGCCGGAAGCCTGGAGACACATAATGGTTTTTACTGGCCCTCCGTTCTCACTGCAGGCTTTACACCAGATGTGGCGCCAATTATCACACGGACAGAAGTCGGCCTCTTTAGCATGAGCATCTATCTCTGTATCTACTGTATGTCTGCCTGTCTGGAGCCCTTTAACTGCAGACACATCCAGATTTAACACTTCAGTTTGACTTCTTTTCTTTGGTATCTAGATGTTCTTCACTTTTATCTCTTGACAAAAACAATCCAGAAACAACATGTAAAAGAGGCTTCTTTGTTGCTATTATGGTAATGTGGGGAAAATATTGTCACATTCTGTACATAACTCATCCATGACTAGAGTTAACAGCGAGACAATACATGCATCCAGTGTCACGTCCACATAACTATCATGGCAGTGATTTGTGTGTAGAGACGAGCCACATGAAGTTAAGTTTCCAGTTCAAACTCCTCCACCTCACTCACAAAGCCCTCCATAACCAGGCCCCCTCCTACCTCCCAGACTTGCTCCACCATCACACTCCTTCCTGCTCCCTCCGTCCTTCTGATGCCAACCTCCTGTCCCCACCACTCAGAACCAAGCACTGGACCTGGACCTCCTCTCCATACCACTCAGAACCAAGCACTGGACCTGGGGGCAACAGAGCATTCGCCATAGCTGCCCCCTCCCTCTGGAACGCACTCCCCAAACCCATTTTTCAAAATGTAACTTCCGTTTTCACAGGAAACAACTTTGTTAGGTAAAGAGCAATAGGCAAGAAAACGACTTAGTTAGGACTAGGAAAGATCGTAGTTAAGTTCTGCCACACCGGAAATGGCATCATTTAAGTACGGAAGTTACGTTTTAAAAACAACTTAGTTAGGTTTAGGAAAAGATGGTTTAAAATAACACGGGAAGAGGTGTTACTTAAGTACAGAAGTTAAATGACAAACAAATCAACATTGACTTCTGGTTCCACATGGGACAAGAACGCCGGTCTGCTGGGTGAAAATCCTCTTTATACTTCCTGGTTCACAATTACTGGATTACATTACAGGAATTGATTTTGTGGGAAATATACGTATTAAAGTGCATTACTTTCCGTAGGTACTGTATAGCTAGGAACAGTGTATGAGAGCAGCCTGACACACACATGCATGTTTGTAGATATAGCCTTGATTGATTATGGATCATTTTGTTCTCATAAAGCTCCAGTCGGGCTTTTAACCAAGTTCCATCCTTCACAAATGTGCTCCTGTGTTCTATCTGGACAACATCCAGCTGCAGCTTTGATTTGTGTTTGGTGTTTACAACCCTGTAACACAAAGTCTCAGGTGACTTATATTGTCAGATGTGTGTGGGATTACGTAGCTTCTTTGTTTATGAACATCCACAACAAGGAGAGCATTCCTGAATCCCGACAGGACGCGGAGAGTGAAGTCGACCCGAGGCCGACAACGTAAAACCACTCCTTCAGCTACATGGGAGCTTTTAAAGCCAGGTGTAAATGTGATCATAAATGATTTTATTATCTTTATTACACGTTAACTGTAAATTGTCCCATATGGATGCACAATCAGAGCTGCATGCACTTGTAGTGGGTTTTTAATTCAAGTCATAAAAATGGACTGGAACAAACTGTCATTTTTTTTATGATACATTTTACTGATCCCAATCCAAACACAATGCTCCCTATCTACAGTTGGACTTTACACCCGTTATTATTGGTGGCTGTCCAATCTCTGCAGCTGCAAACGCCAGATTAGAGCCCTTCATTTGTCCCTCGTTACCACGGCAGCTATTTCTGGGACATAACCAGGCTCCAGAAGAGACGGACGAGTCAAAGGTCGTTTAAAGCGGTGACCTTAGCGACCTCGCTGAAATACAGCAATTAAGAGTAATCGAGGCAGCCAGCATTCATTACTACAGTCAATAAAGGGATCAATAGTGATTGATTGAACTATGTATTGTTAAGGCTCAAATTAGAAAGTCATCAAAGGTGACTGTGACTGTTAGCGTTAGAACACAGCACACTTCTGTATGTGGTCACCCCAGTGCATGCTGGTCATCAGCACACACACAGTTTTACACACACAGTTTTAAAGCTAGAGTGAAGATACTGGTTTCATATAAAAGTAGACAACCTGATGAATCCATCGGTACCAACCATGTTATATTAGCTTGTAAGGAAGGATTTTAAATTACACTCTAAACTTACACTAAATTGTGGCGAGGAAAAACGTTCATGTCCATTTTCAAAGGGGTCCCTTGACCTCTGACCTCCAGATGTGTGAATGTAAATGGGTTCTATGGGTACCCACGAGTCTCCCCTTTACAGGCATGCCCACTTTATGATAATCACATGCAGTTTGGGGTCAAGTCATAGTCAAGTCAGCACACTGACACACTGACAGCTGTTGTTGTCTGTTGGGCTGCAGTTTGCCATGTTATGATTGGAACATATTGTTTTATGCTAAATGCAATACCTGTGAGGGTTTCTGGACAATATCTGTCATTGTTAATTGATTTAAATAATAAATATATACATACATTTGCATAAAGCAGCATATTTGTCCACTCCCATGTTGATAAGAGTGTTAAATACTTGACAAATCTCCCTTTAAGGTACATTTTTTAACTGTTAAAAATAATCACGAAACCTGGAGGACTTTCATCATCATTTCTAATCGTTGGTAAAAATTATTTATTATCATTGTTTGCTAACAGTAAAATAACTATTAACTAATGTTTTATTAACTATCATTTTACCATTTATTAATGATGGTTAATATAAAGTAAACGGTAATGTGTTTTATGATTTGTATATCCCATCTGTGTGGTGCACAATCATACAACCCGAAAACTGACAAACTGATGTCCATGTTAAATGTAAATAATATAAATAGTGTGACGCAGGTGAACGATATGAAGGTGAGGTGAAAGAAACCCTATTGTGTCAACGTGTCAATTTATTTATCGGTCATAATTGTCTCCTTGTTTTCCTCACTTGCATCTCTTCTTCGTGTCTTTCCACTTAAGATTCCAGGAATCGATGCAAGTAAAGAGAAATCAAGGAAGTATTTAAATGACAAGTTGTTTCTGTTATTGTGTCCACTCCCTGCAGCTCCCACTGTGCTGCAGCTTCAGCTCTGTGTATCTGCAGTGGAACAAACGAGGCCTGTAATGTGTGTGTGCGGCGTTACATGAGGCTGGTAATAAATACACTCTGACTTATAGTTATTTTTGCCCAGAGCCTGAGTTTTGAAGTGTGTATGGAGTTACACGAGGCTGGTAATAAAAAGACTTTGGAGATAAGACAACTAACATTTCTCCTCTCCTCCTCCTCCTCTTCCTCCTCCTGTGATGGAGTCGGAGCGAGGAGCAGAGTAAAGTGATTAGGTTTTATTATTTTCTCCAGACTCCGGGCTTCTGGTTGATTAAATTAAAGCCTGTAGCGGATTGTCTGAACACAGAAGGGGTCAAAACAAAACAGAACAGAATAGCTCCGGGGGAACGGAGGCAGGATGAATGCAATATGATAGATAATATGGAGTTTGTGATGAGTGGGTGAATGAACTGAGTGAAAATGATTGTGTCTTGGAAATCTGTATTTTGGAGAGAGGCTGAATATAGTGAGATAGAAAGGCCTAATATGCATTGGGAAGGGAACGATGCAGCGTCACCAAACTTTGTCAGATTAATGCTACGTTCACACTACGAGCAACAAAACGCCCAAACATGGCCAGCTACATTGACACCAAGTTGCCATTAAAGTGTTGCTCGAGGGCTTGTTGACGTAGATATGTGGTTTAATAGCACTGGGACGGCTAACAGCATTTTATTTTTTACGTAACTGAACAGAGTAAAACAAAAACATAAGATCGGTTGACGCTTCACCGCATCATCGGAGTGCTGAAAAAAGTTGAGTTCAACGCAGCGTAATCAGTCCGTTCACAAGAAAATGCCACGATAATGCGAGACATTTAGTGTGCAATAACGTGTCTTTTGTACGCCATGTATCCTGACTGCAATGTAAACATATCCACATATAAATGCTACGGTAAGAGTTAATGACGTAGTATATAAAAGCCAGGTGACTGGGCCCAACAAACACCAGACTTACCCAGGAGACTGTTGTTGACCGGTGTTTTGTTTTGGAAGAGACATTAGTGACGATTGTCACGTGTTTTTTATTGATGTTTGTGACGTGTTTTCCTTAGTTGTTTCCGTAAGTATTTTACTTAATTTAATTACATATTTTAAGCCCAACCACAACGTTTTCCCTTACCCTAACTAAGTGGGGTTTCTTGCCAGAACCGACGTTTGCATGGCGTACAAATGGCACGCAGAAAGTCGGTGTAATGTCGTGGTATTTATACACCTTTTGGCACGTTTTTTTGTTTTATTTTATGTTACTATTAGTTTTCCAACACTATTTCTGTAATTTACACTGTGGTATTTATAGAAAAGACAAAAAAAACAATTGTGAGAGAAGCTCCCTTCAACCAACCTGAGGTCTGGTATTAGGACAACATCATATTTTATGAAAGCTTGTGGATTCTGGTTCTCATTCAGCATATTGAGAAGATCAGGTTAATTTCCCAATTGACTCGTATTTTTTAACATTATGAACAGTTCAGCATCATTTATTTGGGAAGCAGGAGAATCACCTTTTATGCACTGCTATTTTCTTTTAACAGCCTTATCCATAACAAAATAATCACAACACAGATAATCACATGAAGCATCCATTTAGCCCTCTTAACATATGATTAGATAATTTGATAATTGCATGCTATTTCAGAGAAGGTACTGCAACATAACATAAAATATGTATGCATAAGTATTGCTGCCTCACTACTTTGCTCCTGGTGAAATAACACATTGTGATTTGGTGTTCGTGTCGCAAAGTGTTGATTTATTCTGAAGACATTTGTGACGTGTTTTCCGTAACGACATTACATAGTTTACATACTTATTTTAAGCCCAGACATGATGTGTTTCTTAAACCTAACTAAATGGTTTTGTTGCCTAAACCTAAACTGCGTCCGTTACCGTAGTTTTATTGCGTTTCTTACAAATGACAAACGAAAAGTCTAAAATGCGTCCTCATGACCTCATGTAATGACGTGCTATTTATACACCTTCCCATGAGAACGGCAAGACTAACATTTCAATTGTTAGAGTTTCTGTTCCGACGTCTATCTGTGTATCTAAGTATCTAAGTATCGAAGTGGGTTTGTTGCTTAAACCTAACCGCAATCATTTCACTGTAACAAAATGACGTTAAATGACTCACGAAAAACCATTACACAACATTAAGCTTGTGCCGTATAAATGACACGCAAAAATAGGTTATGACACGCGGAATATCCTTAAAATGTCGTGTTATTTATACGCCTTCATGAGATCGGGTTGTTGTAAAGTAGAACGTGTGTACCGAGAGCTTTTTTTTCCAGAAATTGTATCTTCTGTTCCTCATTATAGAATTTTGCTTCTAAATTTGATTTTCAGAGTTCTGCTCCATCCTTTATGAAACAAATGAAATAAACAGAAAAAGATAATTACGAATTAAATTCCTCAGACATGCTCTGTTACAGCCATGTGGATTCTTTGGGGTTCATCAGTTCAGGCTCCAGCGTGAGTTAATGATGCAGTCTTCTACAGCAGGAGTGGAGCTTATTAAGACATACTAATGTCATGTAGGGACCCTATCAAGGTAAGGGTATTCTCTCACCCTGGGACCGCAGCTCCGTTAAATAGAACACTAGTCGTGTCATGTGGGAGTTTAACCTAGTCAAGTAAATGTCATCCCTCACCCAGAGACCCAGGCTGATTAAAACATAGTACCAATAGCTTCGCCTGTGAACAATTCCATCCTCTTAATGAACAGTCTGAAAGAGATTCTACAAAATTGGAGGAAATAAGTTTTTGTTTGCTCGGAGTACCAGCTGGAAGGCATTTCCATAAAAATGCTGAAGATTGATATTTCAGTTATACAAATGATGCCAAATGATAATTTTCTTTTGTGCCAGTAATCATTTTCAAATGGTGAATCACTCATTCTGGAAGTTGTACGTTTGTAGAATATGACTCAATATCAACAAATTGAGCAATAGCTAAATTACACACAGCCTCAGCAAGCAAACAGGAACCCAACAGTGTGATAATCAACTCCCAAACAACAATAAGCTGTCGAGTTAACCTGAGCTTTTCACACTCAGAATCACCGTGAATATAATAAGAATAGAACGGCACGTCTGAGCAATCTATGAATTCCTGGTCTTGTTTTAATCAGATGTTTTATTAGAGTTTTCTCAGAACAAGTCCTCTGATATTGTTCCGTCTTTGTTTATGACTTTTTCAGAGATTCATGCCGACTGCAGTAGGGGGAACGTGGAGGCACCGGGGTCGGAGTGAAACAGAGAGAGTGATTGAGAGTCTCCTTCGATAATGGTAACTTGATGTGACTCAGGCCTCGGGGCGTGTTTACATCTGGAGGTTTTACTCCTTTAGTGCATCTTGGGTGGCACCTCAGTAGCTGCTCAGCATCACCTGAAAAAGCAGGTCTCTGTCCTCGTCCAAGTCAATTATGTGCAATGACAAGCTCGTGGAAATGACTCCAAAATGACCAGTACTCATAGAAGGCTTCATCATGTTTTCTTAACTATTCTCAACACCACAGACTGTAAATGATTGAGCCGTCACCACGCTGCCCAACTAACATGCTACTTGTGAGTCCATGTGACGTTATTTACCTGCTGTGGATTGTTTAGTAATGTGGATATAAATGAACAACACATCAAAACTGTGACAAATGTGAAACTGATATTATTCACGCCACAGACCAAAACTATGCGTATTATGGCACCTTCAGTGCCTGTTACTAAAGTTGAACATTTATTCAAGATAGAAGAAGATTACCTTGAAAATTGCTGAAAAACATTCAGGCTCCCACAGGGACAAACTCTTTTCAACTGAATGACCCCATGACCTTTCCTCCAGCGCCGCCCTCTGAAGAAACTTTACACTCGACATCGTTAAAGCTGAACAAATAGCAAGATTGACAGCTTGTTTTTTGTTTTGCTGAATTATTATCGGGGTGTGATGAACACAGCAGCCACCGAGGGACCGTTAGCGTCACCGTCACCGCCACACCTGACTTCACTCTTTGTCTCACACCAGCTGCTTCTGTTCTGACTACATGTTGGTGACAATAAACAGAACCTCCTGGATTAAAAGAACAAATCACATCTCACTCAGTGTCATATTTACAGTCAATAATTATTTCTGTTTCATGTCATACTTGAATTGAAATTGAATTGAAAGGAGGCAAGACACTGTCAGGGATGCAAAGGAGGGACAAGACGGCTGCACATACATGTGAGATGAGAGAGACAGATAATGAGAGACAGATATAAAACAGAGAGGGAATCAGAGATGAGTTTGTAGAAATGAGCGGCTTCCTTTTCATCCATAAAGGGACATTCCCTCACTTTTCTACCACTGAGAGGAAATGACTCACCCTCCAATCTAGGCCATGTCATTCACACTGAAGCCCACCCTCCTACTGCCTGTGTGAGTCGGAGTGTATGTATATGTGTCAGTGTCTGTCTCTGTGTGTATAAGCATGTGTGCTTTTTTGACTGTGTGTGTTATGAGCTGGTTTTGGTTTCCTTCCAGCTACCTCAGAGTACTGCTGCTCACATACCATGGCTATGACATGCTACACCACAGCACACACACACACACACACACACACACACACACACACACACACACTTTCCCTCAGTCTGAGTTTTTGTTTTTTTCTTTAAGGGTATAAACTCGGGCGGATGTGAGGGGAGTAGCCTAGAATTAAACTGAAATAGAGACTCTTTTTCTCTCCTTTGCTTGTGAGCATGACTGCTGCATACTGGCAGCATGAGGACATGATCTAGAGCCTCTGAGTGTGTGTGTCAACATCTGTGTGAGTGCATGCATGAGTGTTTGTAATAGCCGTGGGCATCATCTCCACAGAATTGGTGAGTGCGATCATTCAACGGCAAAACAACAAGTAACCGTCGTCACTTTGTTGTCTCTGGTTAAGGATTTCATACAATGATGGTGCTATAAACTATATAATTACATGTTCACAAAGTTTGCAACAACGCACCAATAAAATCACAAGTACATATGGGAAATAAGTTTACCGACAAGTGTAAAACAAAGTTACAGATAGGTGACAGCAAAGTGTTGTCTGTTTGTGTTTCAAGGAGCTCTGAGTCCCTCCAGTCGTCTCGGCTGGATTCTCCAGAGCAACCCTGAGCGCTGAAAAGCCCTCGCTCAACAGCTTTTTACTAAAGTAAAAGAAAAAAAAATTTTTCCCACTTTTTGCATCCTGCCGATCAATTTCCGTCCGTGCAATCAATTCTGTCTTTCACAGATGGAGAGAGGCCAAGAGAGAGAGGGAGTGCTGTAGATGGGGAGAGAGGTTTGGGAACAAACAGCCTGAGGTGCATCACAAACACTTTATCACTGGAAGGAGATCTGCAACGACAACAATGGCATTGAAAGATAAAGTTACTGAGCAGAGAACTACAACAAGGTTCATTAACTTAAAACCGAGGAAGCTTTAATTCACGCTGTTTGTTGTGAGAATGGGACCACGTACTTTTCAATAGCTTGGTTACGAGATAATTGCAGGAATCCATCTGTATTAACTGCCTAGTAAGTATTGAAATTTGCATTTGTATTGTTACACAACATAAAAATGATCATATGTGCTGTTGTCTTCAGCTCAGGAATTAAATAAGTCCTCCAAACTATGATTCCACTCACAGACTGTATATAAAGATGGCTTCCTCCCACTGTACAAAAGTGAAGCCAAAAGCTGTCATCTTGACATTTTGACGCCATTTGGAGCCAGAGTCGGCGCAGTAGTGATCGGAGGGTGGAGCCGAGGTATCGAGGTCCCGCCCAAACACACACCTGAGCCAATCACGAGCCAAGCACGACTGCAGCATAGCATGAGCCACCTAGCTGCTACGTTAGCACCAATGGCAGCTGTTTGGCTAGAAAAACACAACAACCAACCATAATATCTCTAGAATTGATACAGACTGGTGATGGTTCTGGAAAGTTAAAGTTACATCTCCTCTCTCGTACAATTACTGAGCCTTCAGCAGCGACTACTTCACTCAGAGCAGCTGTCAATCACAGATGTCAATTATGACGTCTCACCCTCTTTTACAGCATCAAATAACGCATTAAAACCAAACTGATCAGAAAGACGAACACTTTGAGGTAACGTATTCTCATACAACGGTTTAAATGATATCTTTCAAAAAGTTATTCTGCATTTTTCGTGCATTTTTTTTCCAACAAATGCCCAGCAACACATGACACACCTGTCAATTTACGCTCTGTCTTTTCAAAATAAATGTCCATCTTCACAGGAAACAACGCAGTCAGGTTTAGGATAAAGATCCTGGTTTGGGTTTAAAAACACCAGAAATGGTGTTACTTAAGTACAGAAGTTATGTGACAAATAAATGAACTTTGATTGCATATGGATTGATTGTGTGGGATATATATACGAATTACAGTGCATTAGTTTTCGTAGGTATAGCTACGAACCTGTAGGAGAACAGCCGGCTTCAACATGCAACAGCATGAAATGACAGAAACCATATTTGGGGAAATTTATTTGACGTGTACTTTGACTTTTTAGTTTGTCCCATGTCCCATCCACTAACAAAGAGGGGGCGGGCTTTATGAGCTATACTGCAGCCAGCCACCAGGGGGCGATCCAGATGTTTTGTCTTCATTTTTGGTGAGCTGTCTTGTCGTTATATTCAGTCTACAGTTTATAATTATTCTTTCGTAGTTGGGAATTGGTGTTAAGGGGACAGTTAGTTCTAGGTTAAATACGGTGGTAAGCCCTCATAACAACAGAATTACAGAGAGGCGGCGACACTCCTGATGGCTTCTTCATCTCTTTTACAAATAGCTTGAACTAATTTTCCCCTCTTCATTAAACCTCTCTCTGTCAGGTTTGCCCTTGGTCAGACTTTCTCTTTCTCTGTATATCCAGTCCCATTTTCTCATCTTCTAATTCATCCTCTTCAACTCATTTTCACTGCTTCATTCTGCCCCCTTTTTCTCTCTCTCTCTCTCTCTCTCTCTCTCTCTCTCTCTCTCTCTCTCTCTCTCTCTCTCCCTCTTCCAGACAGTTATTACCAGTCTAATTAATTCCATATGCTGACACTGTTCAGGCCTGGTGTCTCTCAGTCTCACACACACATTCACTGACACACACATGCACGCACACCCCAAGTCTTTCTCTCTTTCTCTTTCTCTCTCTCTCTCTCTTTAGTAGTTGCACCCAACTGCTTCCAGCCAGAACAATTAAGTTCCCATCAAAGTGGAAACAGAGGCCTTAAAGCTGGAACACTGCAGGCTGACTGAGGTTCTGGGCAGGCATGCAGAGTACAGATGTAGACATGACACAAACCCTCATTTTTTACTGCATGGATGCAGAGATCTGCTGCTGCAGGAAGTATTGGAAACATCGTTCGTCTCATTGAGGAATGTGCTCGTGTGATGATGCAAAGATTTAGTGCAACAGACTGCATGTGCACATTTGAAAAGATTCACCAGTCTTCAGCAGAACAAACTGTTTAATCTGCCATTATTCTGTCCAATCATCCTATTGCTGTATGAAAAAATGAGCATCTGATTGTATTAAGATTCTGTTTGAACTGCCTGATTAAACTCTGTTCAGACAGAAATAGAGACATGATATAGTTCACCTTAACTTGACCCTTGTTATTATCTCAGAAGAGATGAGCAAATATTAAGTATATAAGCTGTTAGATGTTAAAGTATAAACTCTATTGTATCATAACAGAGGGCTGGTTTTATTTCTCTATGTTAACGGACAAAACAAACCTTTAGCTCACAAACCTAAATTCACACGAATACCGGTCTCCTGGTTTAAAGGCTTGTGTTTTTTTGACCCGTCCACCACCCCTCCCGTTCACCCTTAGTGGACTCTCACGCTATTAATACTACAGCACTTGCTCCGACCGTCGAATAATAATCACATTCTGTCGCCTCACTGCGTCAGTTTCCGAGGCCGAGGGCCGCTGCCCAATGAGCGGTATTTAATGAGTTGGGAGTGAGACTGCGTTGTCCAACAGTTCTCTATTAGTTAACCAAGCATGCGGTAAAACAGAGGAAATCAGCCATAGTTCTATCTGTATGTGCTGCATTCAAATGCAGCCGAGCCATATTTACGATACTCCGCTGCAAACTTAACTTCATGTTTAGTTTCTTAGAGTTACAGCTAGTTCAGGGACGTGGAGAAACATGATATCATGGCTTTTTTTTTTAACAGTCTCACACAAAAAAAAAACCTTTTGGCAGTCGGCGACACTTGGCCAGCAATGACACACAGTTTTAGGAGTTTGAGCTATAAAAGATAACTATATATTTAAGAGTTTAAGCCTATGAGAGAAGGTCTGTAAAGTGACCCTGCCCTGCCTCTTGGTAGCTTCAGCTCCACAAATAGATTTACAGGCTTTCATTAAAGCAGCTAGCGGTTGTGCAGGGCAGGGGCTGTTGGACGGCCAGCTGCGTGCATGTGTGCGAGCCTGAGTGTGTCTTTGTGGGCCTCTGTGACTTTATGCAACTGTGTGTATGTGTGTGTGTGTGTCTCTGAGGCTAGGCCATAGATTACTTCCAGAAGTTGAGTTCCACAGCCTGCTGTTTCATTACAGCTACAAAGCGACCGCACGGCTACACAGAGTGCAGAGTTGCAAAAACTTTTTCTTTTTTTTTCTCCGCTCATCGCAGCCTTCGTCCACCCCTCCTCCTCCTCTTCTCTCTCTTTCATGGTTACAGTTGGAGTGGGAATGAGCATCTGTGGAAATGTATTTCTCTCCATTTTGGGATTTCAGGGAGAAGCCGAGCTCGACTTATCCAATTTCAAACAACTTTGAATATGAACCAGTGTTGCTCCAACTTGAAACAACTACAAAATGGCAGCTCGGAGGTTCCAGCTGTTTTTGTTTTTTTGTTTTTTTTCAAACAACTTCACAGCTATGGTCTTTTCATCATGTTCAATCATGTTTAACTTTTCACAAATTTGCACATTGTCATGTTTATCACATCAGCTGGATTGAGCCTATCAGCTCCTTTTTGTATGTTTAGGTCCGTAGCTAGAGCAGCTTCCCCCGTGGTCTAATAATAACTGGAGAAGTGGGTGTGGAGCTGAGTGGCTATTTTTATTTTTTTAACTGGATATAACGACACCACTGATTCCATCACAGCAGCTGAGAAACCACTTCCAGTCAGAATCAGTAACAAATACGTGTGATTACCTCTGATTGAAGCACTTTCTCTTTTAAAAGCGTAATCATGCCTTATGTTGCTCAGCTATGTCACCTTTCCCTGGAAGACTGGACTGAAACCCAACAGCCACTTTACAGACTGAGAACCCCATTATAAGAAATTAAGAGTAACAATTTGGATTTAATTAAAAGGGTAAAAAAATTAAAAAAAAAATTAATTCCACCACTCCATTTCTTTTATTTTGTAATATTAAATTCATTTTAAATAGCAGGGATGTTTCCATCTATAATCAACTGCAGAAACTAGGAATCTTGGTAAAATCCATTCACCTTTTATTAAGTAAATGTATTAAATATATTCTAATGAAAAGAGAAATTATATATATATAGATATATATGATTTATTTTCTTTTTTTGTTTTTTATATATATCAGATTATTATCAGAATGGTGTGAATTTTAAATTTCAATTATATATATATTAGTTGAGGGAATTGTACTCTCTATCAAATTTTGAGTGTTTTTGAATTGTTGCTTGAATGTTTGTCTAAAACACATTTGCATCTTTGAACTCACAATGTGAAACAGTTAAACACATAAAACCGTCCTCAGATAGTTTTATAGAGCCGTCCTGAGGCCACCTAAACACCAGTCTGATTTAATTACTAACTCCTCAGGTGCACAGAAACGACACAAACTTGTCTTGTATTTACCTACTTACTTCTAATTACTGGACCTTTACAAGCAGAAAATAGGCCTGGCATGGTCCATAATAACAACCTAACGGAGTGTGTGTCCATGTGTGTGTGTGTGAGGACATCCCGAGGCCTGACATTGATTCTCCACACTTCAGACTTCCAGATGTGGCCAATTCAAACCAGCACCTGGCAGGTTTTTTCAATAAAACACACACAAACACACACAAACACACACACACATACACACACACACCAGGTTATGGGAGTCATTCAAGGGAGAGTGCAGTTGGAATTTATTGCATCCTGAGCTGTTTATTAATACCCTGTGTGTGTGTGTGTGTGTGTGTGTGTGTGTGTGTGTGTGTGTGTGTGTGTGAATTAATCCACTGCTTGACTCCCTTCAGTTGATCCCACTCATGCATCGCTAAAAGGAAGCATTAGGCGTTCAGGTAATTTGAACGGCGGATTAGATGAGGAGAGGAGAGGAAAACAGGCGGAAGGAGAGGAGGATGGAGAGAACCCCTGGGTGTCTCCTGAGAGGTTTGATGACAGGAGGGAGAGTGAGAGATTGAGACAGATCTGCAGGAAGTAAAGATCATATCAGTCCCTAAAATGAAAGCCTGGACCGATTGGAACCCACACAGGTCCACCTGGACCGAGAGCTGAGTCTGGACCAAAGGTTGCTTTTATGACCCGGATTTGGACGAGTTCAAAATTATAGAAATGCTTTGTCCGAGAAAAATTGTAGTTTAATTGATATCCACCTTTTATCTGTGATTGAGCAAATCTGGCTCTGAATCAAAAATAAATAATTAAAATTAAAAAAATAAGAATAACATAATATTCATTAAATTACATGAAGAAAACATCAAATAAAATAAAATAAAATAAAACAAAAACGTTAATCAATGACACAAAGATGTCCACAGTATTTAAACATGAGTCTGATTGATAGATTATTGTATTCTTGTGAATATATATTAACTTTTCTTTCTAGACATTTGTTTTTCTTTATTTCCTTCCTATTCTTTGATAAAGTGGGATTGTATTATATTCAAGAACTACACATTTACAACTGAAATTCCAGCCTAGTCACACTGAATGGCGTATGAATGACATGGGAACCAGAGGTAATTTCAATAAGATGCAATAAGAACGCCATTCTTGCTTTTGGCAACGCATTGGCAGGAATATGCCCGGCTCAGAGATATTGACGTAGAATAAAAAGTGATAAAAACTGCTGATGTTGGGAGGGATGGGAGGTGGATAGATCCAACAAATACAGGACTTTCAACCAGCAGACCGGTGATTGTGTCGTAAAGTGTTGAGTTATTTTGAAGTTATGTTAGTGACTTTTGTGACGTGTTTTCCAAACTTCTGTTACGCTGCTTCTGTATGCATTTTACTTAGTTTACATACTTATTTTAATATAAGCCCAACCATGATGTGTTTCCTAAACTTAAGTGAGTGGTTAAACCGAACTGCAGCTGTTACTGTAGTTTTGCTGTGTGGCGTGAAATTGACACACGAAAAGGCTAAAATGCGTTCTCATAACAAACATAATGTCCTTGTAATATTGTGCTATTTATACGCCTTCCCATGAGATTAGTTTGGATATTGTTTTTGAATGGAAAGAGCAAGAGTTTCAAGAGTCTGACAAGCTACACAGATGGTACTCAGAACTGTACGTTGTGTTTTAAGTTTCATGTTTCACTTGTATGAGAGAAAAGTTTTCAGGGATGAGGACTATCTCTAGTTTGGACTAATAGGATTTTGGAAAAAGGGAACAGAAAGTCTAAATAGTTGTTGGAAAGAGATGGCTCATCTTATTATCTGGGAGGTCTCATATTCAGGCCAATAGGGTACATACTGATGTGATTCTCTGTTCCAAAGTGTATCTCAATATTACAAAGTGACTATTGAACTTCACCCAAATCCCACAGGCGTAAAATAAATTGCACTTTTCCATAAACGTAAGGGCCATAAAGTTGCCTTTATCAATGTCTGAAAAATATGTGGTGAAATCCATTGTTGTTAAGAACACTGTTATTGGCTTAATTGGCAAAACAACAGAGCCTGACTGGAACAAATCCAGTGAAGTAATGAACCAAACTAATGCCCAAATGGAGTGAACCATCAATTTTGAGCCCGACTTCATCGGGTTCAGGACGAGGATTTTAAGCTCTGAGACAAATACTGTGATTTGTGCAAAGGGGGTAAGCAACAAATTCTGGCAGGGAGCAATGGAGAAGATGGAAGAGATATAAAGTGAGCTTTAACTGCACGGGGAATCTGAGTGGGACTCATTATGGGCTGGAAGAGAATGCAGGAACTGCAGAACATCTGTCATTTCCATCAATGATCAACTATTCATCTTGTTTAACAACTCACATCTGAGTCACGTTGCGATGCAGCTTACATATATTATTAATGAGCCTCTTCATTTGAGAACGTCACCTGTTTATAGAGTCAATATAGAATAAATAAAGGTAAATTGGTTTAGACTGTCAAACAGAATCATCTGGGGCTTCAGTTCAAAGCAATTCATGTTGAATTTGCACTTGAAATGACTTTTCATCACCATGACAACTGACAACGTGTTCGCACTCCCAACTCGTCAAATACCGCCGTACTTCAAACTATGGCGCTCTGGGTTCTCTAGCATCAGTTTTGGATGTGTCAGGGACGGCGTGTCAGGTTCTGCTCGTTACATGCATGGAATTCTTTTTCAAAATAAACTTCTGTGTTCACAGGAAACGTAGTTTCAACTCATCACATGCATGCAGTCGCTTTTCAAAATAAACTTCCAATGTAGGTATACTTAGTTTTTGGGTTTACTTACGCAACAAAACTACCTGGTTAGGTTTTGGAAAATATTGTGGTTTGGGTTAAAATAAGCATGATTGTCCTTAGTTAATCACGATTATTCACAAATTACTCACAATTTGTATCTGTTCAAAATGTTGCTGCTTTATGCAAATGTATGTATATATTAATTATTGTAAATCAGTTAACAACACAAAACAATGACAGATATTGATCCAGAAACCCTCACAGGTACTGCATTTAGCATAAAACAATATGCTCCAATCATAGCATGGCAAACTGCAGCCCAACAGGCAACAACAGCTGTCAGTGTGCTGACTTGACTATGACTTGCCCCAAACTGCATGTGACTATCATAAAGGTCATATCTGGAGGTCAGAGGTCAAGGGGAACCCTTTGAAAATGGACATACCACCTAAATTTCTCAGCAAAATTTAGCGTAAGTATGGAGCGTTATTTAGCCTCCTTCACGACAAGCTAGTATGACATGGCTTTAAAACTGAGCTCCCAATTTCACCCCAAGGATCGATAAAGTATTTCTGATTTTGATTCTACAACCTAAAAATTGCAAGGTTGCGTTTACACGTTAAAGAAATTAGTTTCGTTGAAAATAATTTGCATTGATGCCTTATTATCGCGTTTTCTTTGATAGTCCTAGTAAAATTGTTTGTTTGTTACATAACTGGCGACAGTAAAGTACGGAAGTTACGTAACAAAACTATAATGAAATAAGTCAACGTACGGAAGTCTCCTGGGTGACAGTCCTGTGTTTGTTTGACCTATCCGACCTCCCACTCACCCGCATTACGCAATCTTTCTCACTCTTTTATACTACATCAGTAGCTCTTCTCATCTAATAAAGACACAGATGGGTTTACATTGGAGTTAGTTGAAAGCCCGGTGAGTCTCATACAGACACTAAAAGGTGCCTCTGTGCATCTGTATCAGACGCCGAGAGGCACCGACCATGTGGTGGTATTTGACGGGATGTGAGTGAGAATGGGTTGCAACTGAGAACCATGCAGACTCAAGTTGCAAAACTGATGTAAATGGTATGTTACCTTTACTTGGGTGGGAAATATACACAACTATGTACTCTTATCTGGCAGTATCCATTATTTTCTGCTCATAACAAGGAGACAGATTGATAGTCTGCTGTTTATCCAAAGGTGTCTTGGCTTACACACACACACCTGTCTACGCCAGACACTTTGCCCAAAATACAGGATATCTACACTCAATGACTGACTTTTTTGTGAATTCCACTAATGAGGTGACATCTAAGCAATCTCTGAGACATGTGAATATGCTAATGAACAATAATATGTCCTTGCTTTTCCCGATATTATGTGTTTTTGGTGTCAGCATACTGTTCACACTATGATAGGATCTTTTTTTCCAGCACTATGCAAAATAGGTAAGTGACGCTTGAAGAAGCAGTGAGTGTGTTTGCATGTGAGTTTACTGAATGTGTTAGAGGTGTTCTGATTGGACAGATTAAACTGGTGATTGTCACTCAGACCTCATCTAAACGTAGCGTTAAAATCTCTCCATTGAGTTTTTTTTAGCACTGTGCAGCGTGCACCAGTTTCTGAGTTTATTGTCTTATTCATGGGTGCTTGGATGACATGCACTGTGATGAAATGCCAACACGTCACAAGCCTGACATTCAAACTCCATCCCATTGTGTTCAGAATGTCATCATTACACAATGTCTACCATTTTATGTTCGGATGTGTTCAAGTCTTTGACATTATCATAAATGCAAACTGTGTGTGTTTTACCAGTGTGATGAGGTAGAAACCTCATCCTCCTCTCCACTGCAGGTACAGACCACATTATCGCCTGCTGCAGGTATAAAGCTCATTACCACCCGTTCAAATGCGGCAAGAAATCTCATCACGTAGGAAGAAAACTCATCATCACAAACGGAAACACTGATCGCTGTGGGTAGAAATCTCATACAGCCTCATCACTGCTGAATGGCAACTCTATCTCAGGAAGTAGAGCGGTTTGTTGAGGAATCACAGGGTCGGAGTCCCATTCTTATAACACGTCAACATGTCCTCCCAACACTGAAGTGAATCTGTTCTCAGGATATAGGTGCTATATAAATGACTGCATCTCAAGTTGTCACTTGATATGCACATGGAGTCATAGTAGATTCAAAAGAAGGATATACAGTATTTAAATTAAATATAGGTGTGTGTAAATGTATAATTCATTTTCATTCTCCCTTCATTTTAAAAATCAAATAACTAGAATTACAGCAGTTACTTATTCGCGGTTGCCAGTCAAGTTGCAGTTTACACCCATGTTTGTCCAAGGTGTCATCACATAATCGTTTTATCCTGTTAGACTTTTATGTGAAATAATTAGAAACTGAATTTTTGAGTTATCGTCAATAACGTGTTTTGTGGGGTCACGACCAAAATTTAATCAGTTCATCCTTGAGTCCAAGTGGACATTTATGCCAAATTTGAAGAAAACCCTTCAGGTGTTCCTGAGATATCACGTTCACGGAAATGGTACACTGATGGACATACAGTATATACATACGTGCGGACGGACTACCCGAAAACAGAACTGTCACCGGTGCAGAGGAATAGTAAAATATGCCATACTCAAATTTATATGATCTAACTTGCCTGCTGGGTCCAAGGTACTTTTGGGATCTAAAAACAGTCCAAAAAACACTGAGAAACCTTCTACAAGGAAACCTCTTTGCTGTACGGGAAACCCAACAATAACTACTGACTACCGCCTGCTATGCACACAGTGCAGGCGACAAACGAGATCCGGTCTCGATGTGGACAGAATGCTGACAACAAGAACACTATAATGCCAGAATGTGCAAGGACATGATGGGACTGTTCATTACATGTTCAGCGTATGCAGATGTAGCTTGCATTTTAATACCAAGAGTAGATGAGGTTCTGACTGATATCCACCAATCTAATCTAATAGCTGTTGCTCGGTGCACCAGGTTCACTCACACACACACGGAAGATGAGTCAGTGCTTTCTCAAGTGCTGTTTAAGTTTTGGCCGTGGGGAACTCAACCACAAAACTCACCGTATATCTCTCAATCTATAGCATGGGACGCACACACATACAGACACACGTACACTTGGAGCAACGATCCATCAACATGATCAAGCAGGGAGTGAATGGGAGCTGGCCGGTCGTACATCAACCTCTCTGAGCTTGTTAAAGACAAACACACAGCTGTGGACACAGAGCAACGCCACGTCTGCCCTTTGAGATGACAAGCAAGGGACAGCAAAGACATGGGTTTACATGGCCGGGCAGATTAGATAGTCAGATATATGGATAAATGGTCCAATCGTTGACATACGGACATCTAGCTGAATAGGAAGGCGTGTGATGTTACTGTGGCAGATAAGCTCAGTCTAGGAGGCAACATCCCAAACCAACCATCATAAACCAACTATCTGTGGTTTACTCTCTAAGGCCCTGATCTGACAGAGAAGCACAGAGAGACACAAAGAAAAAGCTAAAAGAGTCACAAGAGGGAGGAGTTGAGATATACTGCAGTGACAAAGTGTGGACATATAGACCTCTTTTGAATCCCTTGGCACTCATTGGTTGCCTGTTGGAGGTAACATTCTTTTAAATAATTTTTACTGAGCTATCTTTCTGTAATTATAAAAGAGTTTGGTTTGTCCGTTCTGGGCTACCGTAGAAACATGGCGGTTTGACATGGTGGACTTCATGGAGAGGACTGGCTCCCTATGTAGATATGAAGGGCTCATTCTAAGGTAGCGAAAACACAACAATTCTTAATTTCAGGTGATTTTATGTTAAAGAAAACATACATATTAATATTATACTCCATTTCTGCCAAATAAAGCCCCCTAAATGTTACTCACTGGTCCTCTAAAGCTTGATAAATCCACGCCTCTCGGTTTACGTCCAATGCCAGCGGTCCGTGCCACAGCCTGAAATAGAGTGCCCTTTATGTAGCACGGTGAAAAGTCTAGGTGCTGGGCTTCTGGGTATTTTCCAATATCAGTATTATTGTCTGGCGATATTGTAATGTAGCATGCAATTTTGTTTCTCGTACGAGGTCAGTAATCAAAGCTCTCGTTGTGGTTTGTAGTGATTGTCGTACTCTTCCAGTTGTCATCATGAGGCTTTGTTCTCCATTTCCCCATTATACATTAGAACTGGTAGAAATGCAACGACACTATGATGAGTAAGACATTACTCAAACACAGTCTACCATGCATTGGCACAACAGTAAGCAAATGCAAAAGCAAACAGGGTTAATTTCTTGGAGTGGAAACTTCTTTACACACCTGGGCTGTGATGAATAAACGACACAGAAATGTGAAATACTCACCTGTGAATATTATATGTCTTGGGCTTTTTTTGTGAAAAGTAAGAAAGGAAGGAGTGGATCTGATCCACGCTGCCTTTGTCAAGGTTGAAAGGAGTGATTAAGTTTGCCGTCCTGGTTCGGACTGCGAAGCCTCCGTGTTGTTGTTCCATAAATACAGGCGCAGCTCAACCCCTTCCACACAGCGGGATTGATTGATGCCTTTATTCATGGTGTGAAAGCTCAGAAAAATCTACCTTGTTCCAGAAAAAAAGTTCAAAAAAATATATCGACATGTGAATTAATCACACGGAAAAAATGCTGCCGGTGGGTAAAGGCCTTAAACCTTTGTTTGATTGCCCCCTTGTTTTCTGACCCCCTCGGAGTGAAACCAGTCTAGATGTCAGGAATAAAAAATCTGGTGCAAATCAGCCTGATAATCCTCCACTCTTCCCCTGGTCACCTGCCATCATGTCTAAACATGTGGAGTGTAAACCTGTCCTCCGGTTACCTTTAGAGAGTGACTTTCTGTGTGGACACTAGTGTGTGTTCCAACGCAGGAACATTTAATCACTTACCACATCCTTAATAAGAACTCACTCATGCAGTAAAGTGTAAAACACCATTTTCAACTCTTGGTGCCGTTTCATAATTTGGCCTAAACAAGTTATCGATTCATATTTGGATTGAATGCTACAGAGCGGGCCGTGAAGCGGCGTGTTGTATTCCAGATAATTCCCTCAGATCTGACAAAAAAACAAGAGCAGCAACAAGCCCATCAATGGCACTACAAGCCAAATCATTCAGCTCCGTAATTACAACTGAGCCACAACCGGTCCGCTGTGGCCTCACAGAGGAGGGGAGGGAGAGAGAGAGAGAGATGAGAAGTGAAGGGAGGACAGAGGGGGGAGAAAAAAGATAGATTTCATGAGTGAGAGGCAAAGTGCCCAGGGGGATTGTGGTTACAATGTTGTACTCTACATCTGTTTACAGCAGAGAGGAAGACAGACGGATGAGGCGGAGGGAGAGATGTTGCCTGCCGCATACTGTCATCTCAGCGATGTAGTAACTGTACCTTATTATGTTCTATTCTAGTCATCATTGGCCATGCACGCACACACTAACTGCGCTCTCATGCTATTGTCTCTCTTATGTGCTGTGAAAGCATCACATCAACTAAAGGAAGAGAAAGAGAGAGTGTGAGGGTGGGGGGGGGGTGAAAAACAAATAATAGAGGAGAGGGAGTCAAAGAGAAAGTGAGTGAAGCAGAGAGGCAGCGCGAGAGCTGGATGTGTTCTGGGTGCTGAATGTTAATCAGTTTCTTATTGTTTATAGCCCATGGCAAAGATTTCCACTTGACTCTTCTCTGTTGCTAGTCTGTGTGTGTGTGTGTGTGTGTGTGTGTGTGTGTGTGTGTGTGTGTGTGTGTGTGTGTGCGTGTGTGCAGCTTTCAAATGTTGTGTGTGCGACAGTGAGTTGTGCCATCAGAGATCCTAACTTGTCTCCGTCTGTCTCAGTGTGTATGTTGAGTGTCAAATGAGCTGGTGAAATGTGTATGTGTATGTGTGTGTATGTGTATGTGGGTGTGTGTGTGTGTGTGTGTGTGTGTGTGTGTGTGTGTGTGTGTGTGTGTGTGTGTGTGTGTGTGTGTGTGTGTGTGTGTGCGTGTGTGTGCGTGTGTGTGTATTACTGAATACTTTTAAGCTAATTTTAAAAGGGCTTTTTTAAAAAAAACTCTCAGTTTGGGACGCAAACAAGAGTCACTGACAGATAAAAAACAAGCCCTTAAAATGTTGTGGAGAAACTGGAACAATAAATCTGCCATAGAAGTATTTTCCATGGCAGCCCTGTTTCCTTAAAAATGACGTTCTTATACAACTAAACCGTATTCTCAATTACATTTGGAAGGGAACATATTTTGTCGCAGATTACGTTTGTCTTTTACGTATCACAAATACTTTAGTAAGTCCGTGGACGGCCGCAGCGAGTGCCGCAGTACAACGAGCGACCCGCAGTGAAAGTTACGTTGAATAATAACTTTATTGTATAATAACGGGTATAACAAGCGTGAAAGTCGGGTGGTGGATGGGTCCAACAAACACAGACCTCCCCCCAATGAACCGCTGTTCGGGTCCCATGTAAATTATAGTCATTTGTTGTGTTTTCATTTTGTTTTATTTCAATGTTGTAGTAATTTTGAGCCAAATCATGACTTTTTTTTTACTAAACTTAACCCAATAGTTTTGTTGCATATTAGTTTTGTTTTGTTTCAATTTACAACGTTAATCACATGTTTAAAACTTCGACCATAATCTGGGGAAAGCTATTTATTGCAGTCTAGTTGTATTGGAACATAATAGGAGACCGGGTTGTCCATGGAGATGCTTTTCTTTTTCCAATTTCTGATCAAGATTCTCGATTGACATATTGTATTGTATTTAGATAAACATGGAAGCCATTGCTGTTTTGGAGCTGACGTTATGTTGAGGTCTGTTCCCCGTTGAATAGAGTTCTCCCTCCTGTTGAAATGATTGCGCCCCCCTCAGTGGTTAGGGTTAGGGATAAGGGTTGGCTCAGGTTCAGGTGGGGAAACACATATCAATGGAAAACAGTACTCGACACAACACCGGCATCATTCTCCTCCTCGGTGCTCCTCGCCACCAACCGGTGTTGTGGAGCTGCAGGTCCTTCTTCACAGCAGCTTATCCCCCAGGCACAATGAGCATTTCACTGTGATGTTCTTCTATTACTTATTTGAAAAAGTAACTAAATAACTGATAACTTGAATTGCAAACTAACTTGTTACAACAAAAACGTAATCTGAGTATGACTTCCAATCCAACTGTCACTAACTCCTCCAGCTTTGAGTTTTGTCCTTCACGCTCTGTAAACATTCCCCAAATGATTTTTTGGGGTTTTCCTTTCCTTTCCCTCGGGATCCTCAGAGACAATACACTACCATGTTGTAAAAGCTTCAAATAAAACTGGTGTTCGACAATGACTGTCCATGCCTCATTACCATTCACATCATGACACCAACAACTGTAACTACCTCCCCACTCCTCCTCTCTCTCCTGTTACTCTCTCAGATTCTCCATCTGCTTTTCACCTGTATTTCCATTCGTCTCTCTTCTTCGCTCTCCGTCTCCTCGCTCGTCTCTCGCCTGTTGCTGCAATCAGTTTGTTTAGATGAAAAATGCAAATCTGCAATTAGCTGGTTCACGTTAACTGCAGATGAAATGGCTGACATTGCCCAAATTGGTTTCACTCCTATTTATCTGCCGCGTTTCCTCTCTAACCAGAAATTAATCCTGTTACAATGCTGAGCCGAGGATGACTCATCAAACAACAGCCCTGTTTGTAGCTGTTTGTGTGTTTACCTGAGCTACAGTATTGAGAGAGATAACACGGCGGGAGTAAACATGCCGTCTCCCCGTGGGCAGTCGCTTTCTGGGCTGACGAGAAGCAAACACGGGCAGGGGGGGTGGACGAAATAACAGCAACACCTGACAGTAGAACGTGAATCACACTCCAGACCTGCAATAAAAGCTCCCTCTGTGATGCTTTTCATGTTCAATTTTTGTGAAAGTGGGTCAACAGTTACTTTGATCATCGTCCACATGTGCAGCAGATGGGCAAACATACATATGACAGTATATCAATCTAGTGCAACAACACAACTACGGCTTGAAAACACCTTTCTGACACAGTCTTAGCTAGCTTTGGGCTATATGGCAATATATACAGCTAAACGGTATACACAGTAGCTAGATTAGATGTTAGCTCCCTTTAATCTCATTGGTTGTAACTGGCTGTTATGAGCTTTGTGCAAATTGATGACCAGGACAGCTTTATGACAATATTAAAATGCATACATGATTGTGATTAAATGCTTTGCAACGTGATCTCATCCACACTCATCATATTTTGTCGCAAACCCATGTATTTTGTCGACTACAGTTTTGAAGCCTCGAGTTTTTCATTTTGGCCGTCACCATATTGGTTTCTTGCAACCAGAAGTGACACGAGAAGGTGGGGCTAAGTACAACCAAACACTGAATAAGACATAAAAAGCAAAATAACTTTCATGAACTGAAAACACTGTGAAAGGATTAAAGTTGTAAGATGAAAACACGGACAACTCCCAGACCGGACAATGCCGTGGTAACGACCTGTCAATCACGAGGTAGCCCCACTCTAGAGCATCCCCTGCTATTTAGTGATTGAGACCATAAACTCGTGTTTACAATGTTTACTGAGGTAATAAATCAAGTGAGAAGTAGGCTCATTTTCTCATAGACTTCTATACAACCAGAGGAGTCGCCCCCTGCTGGTAGAAAGAATGCAGGTTTACGGCACTTCTCAGAACCAGATGTTGCCCACTGACAGAAACCTTTTATGTAGTATCTTGATGCAGAAGGTGTGTACGTGGTTAACATTGTGAAACAGTGGTGGTTAGGTTTAGGCAACAAAACTACTTGGTTAGGGTTAGAAAAAAAACAAAAAAACATTATGGTTTGGCTTAATAAAGGTTGTAATGTAACATAAGCGACGGACATATCATGTGACTCAATGACGTAGCGTCACCTGACAAAACATCGGCAGTAAAAATCACCCAACATTTGGTTTCACACGGGACACAAACGTCTAGCTACATCCGTTGCTCTGAGTATCTAATAATGAGGCTGATGGGTTTACAGTGGAGTTAGTTGAAAGGACGGTGCATCTCATACAGACGCTAAAGGGTTCCTTGTACTTCGGTATCAAGATGCCGAGTGCCACTACCCAAGCGCTGGTTTTTGACGCCCTGGGAGTGACACAAGACTGTTTACTGAATAAGACAGTTTTTTTCTAATCCATATCTAGTTTAATGATTCCTCTATCAATATTGTGAAATAAATATACCCTGATTTTATCCATATTGTCCACCTCCACCAAAGAAGCTACCTAAAATAAAGATACCGTTTATTGAAGAGCTACTGTAGAAGTTTGCATTATATTGTCATGCCTGTTATTTTACCGCGTGTTTGTATGTCATCCTGGTTTGACCTATAGTTGTAGAGCCATGCAGCAACATTTTGGATCAACTGAACAACAATAGGTAAACAATGCTGATTGAAAAGAGGAGGACAATGAACCAAAGGAAAGACCGTACTTTAATAATGTTCCACTGACACGTTTACAGTTCCTGGTGTTTGTACAGTTTAGATGACTTTTGATTGGCCTTTGAATAATATAAGTTTCTCCGTGGTGCCCATACAGCAGCTGCCACTGCTGGTGAGTGAGTGTCAGGACTTAGCATTTAAACCAGCTCTTTAAATCAACCTGTGCTACACCTACACTGACTTATGGCGCTATAGGTGACATACTGTCAACAACAAATACCTATCATAGTACCACTATGATAGGTATGTGTGTGTCACTCAGTGTGCATTTGGAGCTTAAAGTGTCTGACCTGGTGAATAACGGTGATTTATGGTGTGGGTGTCCCCGTCCTCACAAACCCACAGATGAGACAAGGTCAACTCTGCAGTGTACGCTTTAATTTACAGGTGGACGCATTTACATATAGAGCCATACAGTGGGAAGCTGCTTATACTGTAAATAGATTAGAAAGATATATGGAAAAGAAAAAGAAAGGAAAGAAACAAACAAACTAATTAAATAGAAAGAAACAAAACAGAGTGAAGGAAGAATGAGAAAACAAAGGGATGAAGGAAGAAGAAAATAAGATAAAAGAAAGAAAAGCGGATGGTAGGAAGACTGAATGGAAGAAAAATAGAAAAAAAGTAAAAGAAAAAAAACAGAGAGAAGCTGAAAGAAAGGGTGAAAGAGTAAGGGAGAAAGGAAGACCGGAATAAATGACAATTTAGCAAGAAATAAAGGAAGAAAGGAATGAGGGACCTGCAAAGAAAAAGAAAAACATGGCAAGAAAGAGAGAGAGAGAAAGGGAAGAAGGACAAACAAAGTAAAAAGAGAAAATGAGGAAGAAGAAAAGGCCAGAAAGTCCAACACGTTCTCATCCCAACTCATCACATGCCGCTGCTTTGTCACGCCCGTTAGTGTCACTTTAGGTTTAGGAAACAAACCACTTAGTTAGGTTTAGGAAGAACTACATGCTTGGGCTTCAAACTACTACGTTTGTACAGTGAAACTGTAAACGTTTTGAACACGGGACACAAAGGAACAGTTGACTGCATCGTGACACACGAGACACAAAGATGGATGAAAGCCCTGTGTTTGTTGGACCCATCCACCTCCCCTCCTGCCCGCCCAGTGCGTGTCTTTTAGCTTTTTTGACTACGTCACCACACTCCCAGAGCACTTTCTCTGATCATTTAATGTCTCCGCGGATGGGTTTATATCGTAATTAGTGGAAAGTCTGGTTCGTTTCATACCCATGTTAAGGGGTGCCTTGAGCGGTGGTGTCGAACGCCGATGGCCGTGACAAAGCCTCGGTATTTGACGCCCTGGGAATGAGAACGGTCTGGAAAGGAAAGATTGAAACACATTTTAGTCGCAGATTGGATGGCCATTTGTCATCTATTGTCACATACATAGATAGGTATACAGTGAACGAAGCAAAGAGGATAAAAAAAATCACTATAAATAAAAATCATAAAAATGTGAAATACTGGTTAAAGAAACTTAATATAAACTATGAACAATAATATGTTTAAACAAAAGCCGGCCTCATTGGCATGAAAATACTTTTTGAGGAAAAATAGTGAAAGACAACAGACACAAATGGTTTGGACTTGTGCGATGCGGATCAGTGATACTTGATAATTAGACGCCATCACCATGGCAAGATGACTAATTGTTCTCATCAGATTAAGGGAATAATTGTGTGTGGATACATCATCAAAACATGGAAGAGGCAAATTTGATCAGAGCAGATGTTGAATTAATTGGTTTTGAGGCTGATTGCATTAATGCTCCAAGTCTATTAGTGAGACGGACTAGTAATTAACACCCTGCCTCTAACTCACAGGTCAGTGATGATGCATTTCACACACAAACAAACAGCTGATGCTGATGGGCTCAACACAATGCAGGAACACAAAGCGGCTAAACCTTTTACCATACAAGTGATTTGCTGTTGTTTAATGGTTAAGTTCTGCTGTTGTCAGTCTGCTGGCAGCTTGTTCAAAAACTAAAATATACAGAGAACGTATGGAGACAAATTCAGCCCTAAGTAGCAGCATTTAATTGTTTACCATGCCATTACTTCAAGGCTGTTTGTTGTGCAAGAGTACCTGTTAGACAATCTTGCTATATATCTTATTTTTTTCCTGTAACCTGCAACCATCCATTCCATACAGCACTTCTTCTGACTTGCTGATGCTAGAAATGTAATATATCTTCGTAAGATCTGACAAAGAGGCTCTGAAAGCAGGTAAATATGAAAAGGTGAGATTGTAGTGCATCTCTGACGATGCTACACGTCGTAATCAAACGAGAGACCGAGTATATAAAGGTTAAGGATGACAAACAATCAACTTAATGGGGACAATATGAGTCTGACTTCTTTTTTCCGAAGTGTTTTTGTTGCATAAACTTAAACAAAATGTGGAACCAAACCTCCAGTGTCAAAGTGCTGTGCTTTGTACGCCCACTATCCATTCCCACTGCCTCCCTATGAATGTACGCAATTCACTAAACGCTTCAATCACTGGGAAAAGACGCTGCCAGTGAACATAATTCAGGCAAGAATTGCAGTATGTTTCCCTTTAAAATGTAACTGGCAAAGCAAATGAGTAGTATATACATTTATTTACTAGCGTCACAGATTGACATTTTGATTTTGGAGATATTTCAGGGTTATATTTTCAGACAGCAGTGATTTGATGGTGGCTTTGTCCTTTCTAACAGCAACACCTAAATCCTCATCTTTAACACTTAATCAAAATCAGTCGTTGTTGCGCCCCAATAGAAATGTCATGTGTCATGTGACTTGGTACGTTCATCCCCTATATGGAATCACAGCTGAATCTTGTTTAGCATTAACTTATTTACCTCAGAGAGAGAAAAAAAAAAGATTTCCATTTAATGACTTTGCCTGTCAGCAGCCAATCATACTTTAATTAGGCTGGAGGTCCCACCTATCCCTTGATAGTCGTTGGTGCTGCATCTGGCGTTTACAAATTGAGCCAATCCCAAGAGAGCAGCAGTCCTGCCTGCTAAAACACAAGCCTGGTCAGGTGTTTTCTCACGGGAGAGCAGAGTGGCAGAGGAGATTCAGCGAGGGACCACAGATCAACACCACAGCATTCACATGAAAACGAGCTGAATAAGTTTCAGGACTGCAAGCCCTATGGTACGTAACTAATCCATTGGGTAATTTCAGTAATAATTTCAAAACAGAAGCTGTTTCCCAGTTTCTGAATAAATGATTTTAAAGGTGGATTTGTTATTATCGGAAAGCTTACTTTGTCAGATGCTCCGATATACTGTATATCTCACAGTAAAGCGTGTTACAGACCTGCCTGTCCACTGGAAGAAAGCGTGTCAGTGTCACGTTTTGTATCACCGAGATGTGAATATTACACGCCTGCATGAAGGTGCAGTGTTTTGTAGAGACGGTTGTCACGTGACGTAAGTCTAACTTAAGAGTTAGTATATAAAGTGAGAAAGATAGTGGACAGGTGAGGTAGTGGATGGGTCCAACAAACGCAGGACTTTCAAGCAGGAGACCTGTGTTCAAGACGTTACGTTAGTGACGTTTGTCACTTGTTTAGCGTACTGACGTTATGCTGTTTCTGTACGTGTTTTACTTAGTTTTTGTACTTATTTTAAGCCCAATTATGATGTTTCCCCTTAACCTAACTAAGTGGTTTTCTTGCCTAATCCTAAATCAGTGACCATGACAATTCCTCAAGCCCAAGGCTTTGTTGCCTCCTGCTGGTACTGCACGTTCATACAAGCGTGTAATCTCGTCTCTGCGAGGCAAACCGTGACATTGACACGCTGTCCTCTAGTGGACAGGTAGGTCTATTACATGCTTTGGCGTGATATCGGGTTGTATCTCCACATACAGATATATTATTTCCTAAGAGCCTTTTTTTGTTTTTCTAAATTCTTGCAGCCATATTGTAAATCAAAGTAATAATTACTACCGTCCCTGAAGTATGTTGAATTATAAATCATTTCTGGTTTTCTGTAATTAGTTTGCTGTGTTAACTATTATTTTTTCTTAAGCTCTATTTGGATGGGATTCAATATAAGGACGTAAACACAACCTAAAATGTAAACATCAAATGGGTGATGTGGCAGTAAAGAGATGTTTTGATAATGATTATGTTACTCCAGTAACCGCCTGTAAAATTGTCCCATCTGGCTTTAGTCCCAGAAAAAAGAGAAAATGTTTCTATTCCAGTTATAAAAAGAGAATGATGTTGTCTTAATGTCTGAGGAGAAACCCCTAAAATACTGATCGTCAACATCAAAGACGCTTTACCTCGCATGTTTAGCCTCATTCATAACATGTCTGCATAAAAGTGACCAACTTCTGCTTCCCAAATCAACTTTATGAGGACAAACTTTAGCGCTCTGTCAGGATAACTGTGTTTTAGAAAAGAACTCGATAAGGTCACTGTTGCTGTAGCTGCACTTTAAAAAGACCAACTTAAGCTCATTGTCATAATACTTAGCCTTTTACACGGCCACGATTTGTTCACTGTCGCAAATGTTCGGCTTTAAAAAGACAAGTTCAGTGCAGTGTCACAATGCTTTCACTTTAACAAGACCAACGGAGGCTCTTTGTCACAACGGTTGTACTTGAGGAGGACAAACAGAAGCTCTCTGCCGCAGTAGATGGTGTTTTAAAAAGACTTCAGCTTGTTGTAGAGCACTCAGGCTTTAAACATTTAACTCACTGTCTCATCATTTAAATGTGTCAGACCAGTCAATTACTACAAAACTACACAATACAAATAGTGTATAACATATTCACATAAGCTTTGTTTGGATCTTGTTCATATACCATAATATACATAATATACAGGGCTCAAAATACGTTTTTCTGTGTACATGCACCGGTGCGTGTAATTTGCAATACACCATTTCTTTTTTTTTTTTACTGGCACCGAAACAGTTTTTTGGTTTGTTTTTTTCTGCACCATTTGGTGTCCCTGTTGTCTAAAACACAAAGATTTTACATTAATCAAGTGATTCCACGTCAGTTTTATTTCACGTGTTAACGTTACATTAAACTGTCATATGTGGTTGGTTTTGACATTAGCTGTAATGAGACCATTATGATTAAATATTTTCCTTGACCTCAACTACAGTGGAACAATTTGGACTTGTCATAAAGATATCATTAAGTTTTATTATACTGTAAAAATGATTTTATAACGGTGTCATGAATAATTCTGTTGACCTAAACTACATTTGGTCTTTTCATTAAGATGTCATTAAATATTATAAGGCCACTCAGACGACAGGGAATACAGTAGCGGGCTGATTTACAGAGTGATGGACAGGTAGCTGTACTTGTTTCTAAAGTGAGTTCCCAATCTGGTCCTTGGATGTATTCCATGGTCAGCTCATAGGACCACTAGTTGCACAGGCTGAGATGTATTGCACATTCAGCGCTATTGGCTGTACTGTATATGCCAATCAATATATGTGAGTCCCTCCCTAGCTTCCTGTTTTTACAGGAAACATGTACATATGTGAAATCAAATAGCGCTCTGTTCGCCATGAGCTCACAGTGAACGCGGTCGAGACCGAACACAGCTTTAGAGACCGACACAAGACATAAAATATGTACAGCCTAAACAATAAGGTTATGTAACTCAATAAACCTTAATAATTATTAAAAGTATTGAAATTGTGTGATAAATAAAAACCATACAAAAAATCAGATGTGTTTTCATCAAATTTGAAAAAGTAAACACACAAAATATATGATCCATTACATTTCTAAATGTAGAAACATGAACTAAATATTTCTCAATACAACTGACATTATTTGAACTATGTACATTTTTTGTTTGTTTTTGAGATATGTAGTACAAAAGCGTTGAGAGTTTTGTAATGCAGTGACGCCATCACAATCGTACAATGTGATGATGCAAAAGACAGAGGCCTTAGCTTTCCGCTGCGAAAATAATAATAAATGGCTTTTATTTTTGAACAATTTAAACAGGATCAGGCAAACAACAATCTCCGTGACCATTATGGGGCAGTACTCTGGCACCACCACACTTTGTCACCCCATTTTGTATCGCATGTAAAAGAAGGTAATGACCTCATTACGAGCATACAACATGATCAGGCAGAAGAGCCTTAACTTTCCCTGCAAAAACAATGAATGCTCTAGCTATTATGGTTTTTACTTTAGATCGATTTAAACAGGATCATGCTAACCTTTTGTAAAGGGTTAATGTTATGTTAACACCCTGAATAGTTTCTTTAAGTTTGATAATTAGGCCTGCTATGGCCTGTTTATGACTATTATGTTGTCTTGGTTAATGTCAAGTTGTCATAACAAACATATCTCAAACAATGCATCAACTTTGCATTAAAAATGGCATAATGGCCGAATGACAGAAGCTGTGTCTCTGGCAATGTCACCATGTTACCAGAACTCAGCAGTCAAAATTACAAATATAGGATCCAGATTGTGCAATATTGGACTTAGATTTAAAGCAAACCTACACACAAGCCTAATGTGTTGTTCACACCAACATTACTGTATTTCTCACTGATGTTAATGAAGCGGGGCTTTGGCAAAATAAAGTGCACGATCATCTGGCTAAACAGTTAAATCTGACTCAACTTTTGTCTCAACACAATGGGACGACATCCAGCCAGTTACTGCATTAGCCAATCAAATACATGCATGCATTCCAGCTAGGTAATGTTAACGTCATAATGATTCTGTTTACCTGAAGATAGTTAAGGCAACGGCACAAAAATATCACTTTGATGACTTTGCAGACTTGTAAAATCCTGTCTCAGAGTGCTGTAAACCGCTGTGCAGTGACCTGGAGCACTAATAATATAGTTAAAAACAATTGCTTTCAGTACACATATAGAGTGATAACATCACTGTATCGACGTCGGATCACCACTGGACATCGGCTCCTTCCCGACCAATCATGGATGTAATTTTCTTGTTTACTTCAGAAACTGAAAACAGTTTAACCTTCAGAGAACTCATGTGTCATTAAAGACACACACAGACACACACGCCTACAGGTACACATCAACAAAAGGACACGGAGATGCACACATCAATCACACATCTAACCAATCTGTCCAGTACTGAACCCTGTAATAGCATGCCTATTACACACACACACATATACACATGAATAATGGATGTGTGTCTGTGTGTGTATGTGTGTGTGTGTAGAGGCCTATGTCCTTGTGCATAAGACACTTTGTGAAAGAGAGAAGCCTACTATGATCCTGACAGGCAAGAACGTTGATGGTATCACCAGTCAACACATTACTGACAGTATCATAGCTCAAGCTATTAAGCAACCTTGGCGGACACACACTACCACTAAATACACACCAGGAAGGGAGAAGGGGAGAGGTTGAGAGAGAGACATGAGTAACAAAGCTTTCACACTAAACACACAAGCTCCTCCTGTCCACATGTCCAAGTGTCTCTGAGCAAGATACTGAGACCCAAACTGCTCCGATGTGCAGCACCTCACATGGTAGCCTGCTGCCATCGCTGTGTGAATGTTTGAATGATGCTAGAGGTCCACTACAGGAAGTTTCATTGGAAGATATCTCCTATTTCCCAACAGCGATTGTCTTCTTAACATCAGGACACTGATTTAATGGCATGGGGTGGCACATTACAATATGCTGTTTGGTTGCTTTTCAGCTTTACAGGCTGTAAATATCCAGAGGAAACATGTTCAAATGTGTTCAATCATTCTGTCGCCTACAATTTACATCCAATGGCAACGTTTAGTGCCAGGAGGAACTGTGTCTTGTATGTAGCAAGGCCAGGAATAAGAGTGTAGACATCATGTTTTGGTTCAGGTGAAATCTCTCCCTACCTCTACACAACAGTTTGTATGATATTGCACAAAAAAGTTATTACTCTTTTTTTGTTTGTTTTCCTACAAATGTCCCACAAAAACGTGTCAATTTCGATTCGGACACATTTAAAATGATTACACATTCTTGGAAACGACTTCTTATGTTATGTTGTTGTAAATAATGTCCTCTGTAGTTGCACCATATTCTCACTCCCAACTTGTCAAATACCAACACTTGGTCAGTGGCCCTCAGCGTCTGACACCGACACACCGAGGCACCCTTTAGCATCTGTATGAGCGTAGTCCGGTCTCAACAAATGGCGCGTGAATAACATGGTAGTTTGTAAGTCATTTTGTGTGCAAATACAAAGCCTTTGTTGCTTTTGGCGTGTCATTTGTACGGAATGTAGTCTGTACTGACTGAAATGCAAACGCATCCATGAAAATATGCTACGCTCAAAGATAGCGACGTAGATTAAAAGGTGAGAAAGACAGTTTATGGTGGGTGGAAGGGGAGGGTGATGGGTCCAACAAACACAGGACTTTCAACCAGAAGACTGGTGTCCCATATCCCAAAATGTTATTGAGTTATTTTGAACTTGCATTAGTGACGTTTGGGACAGATTTTCCGTACCTATGTTACGTTGTTTACACACATATTTTACTTTTATTAGTTTACATAGTTCTTTTAAGCCCAACCATGATGTTTTTCCTAAACATAACTAAGTGTTTTTGTTGCCTAAACATAACTGTGGCCGTTGCCTTAGAGTTGTTGGCTATGACACTCGAAAAGCCTAAAATGAGTCAGCCAATGATGACTTATTTTACTTTACTTTTGTTGTGGAACTTCTGTACTTTACTAACACTAGTTACGTAACAAGCGTAGTTATTTTACATAACAAACATACTTATTTTAGCCCCAACCACAACATTATCCTAAACCTAACCAAGTGGTTTTGTTGCATAAGTAAACCTACAAACTAAGCAAACCTACATTGGATTTTTATTTTGAAAAGACTCTGTGCATGTAATGAGCGCTGTTCCTGACACGTTCAAAACTGAACTTTGAAGCGTAGGGTCACTGACCAAGCGGCGATATTTGACGAGTTTAGAGTGAGAACGTGTCCGTAGTTGCGTGATGATGTCGCACTGCTGTAAAACCTCTTGGGGAGGAAGGTTGAGGTGCTTGCATACAAAGCAGCCCCATATTCCAAAGGAATCCCATCTATACTGAGACGATTCAACAGCATATGATTAATAATAATCATTGGAGCCGTTCAGTTTCATGTGTCTTATATGCTGCAAGGCCTAAAGGTGGAGGTGGAGGAGGAGGGCCGTGTAGCATCCAGCATCAGCTTGTTTCACTTTCACTTGACCACAGAGGCCTCAACTGTCGAGGTGGAGGTGGAACATGTCATGTGGGTCATTTTGGAGCCCACAAACAAACTAGCAGGTATGTTTGTACAAGTATGACAACTTGTTTTCTCCTTACATTGGAGGTACTATTACGATGTTATACTGTGGCTTTTCTATTCTATTCTACACACACACACTCACACATACACACACACACACACCCTTCCCTGTGGCTAGCTAATACAGTGTGACCCCTGTCTGTCTTTCAGCCTTATCTCCTCTGGAGTGTGTCTCTTAGGACTAACTGACTGAGTGTGTATTTGTGTGTGTGTGTGTATGTGAGACTGAGGAAAGGAAAGAAGGTATAAAGGAAGGAATATATATTACTCCTTGTGTGTCCTCAGGCTTCTCCTCTCTCTTCTCTCCTGTTCTTTCGTCTCCTCCTCCTCTCGCTAAGCTCCCAAACTGTCATCCCCACACAAAAGCCTGCAATTCATAGCCTACACACACACCAAACACACACACACACACACACACACACAGTGTCAACTCCACACCAACAGTGTAAGAAGACTCAACTTGTATTGGAGGGGCTGGCAGAGAAAGCTGGCAGCATGAGCAACATGAATCATGTTCAGTCTCCTCTTTTTTTCCCCCCTCTCTGTTGTGAATACTTAAAGGAACACTCTGTGAAATTTCAGCCAATTTTCAATCAACCACATTCAATAATCTTTAGTGAAATACACATTAAAATGATCCACCCTAATCCCTTTGCTTAGTGACTAAATATTCCATTACTGCTTCAAAAGGAAGTGTTAAGATGTGTAAAACAAAGTAGCTGTTTACATTTTTATGTGAACGCTAGCGACACCATTATATCAAGGCTACGTTCATTATTAAATACCGCTGTAATTACTGTAAACAAAAGAGACGTATGATCAGTTGACAGCTACTACTTGTCTCTACTGTGCGTTTTACTTTGTTTATCATCAGATTGAATTTGGCAGGAAATCTATACCCGACTGCTCCGAAAAGTTTGAGAGTCTGGCAACAGCAGATGGTGAGAGAGGAGTCAAAGGCTAAATGAAATATATCCTTCTTTAAGCTCTCAGTCATTGTCAGTGAAGCCACAGAGGAAACAAACGAATGTGGAGAGGTGCCAGAGAAAGGAATAGCTCCTCCAACAATGTGTCACTCTTAATTTTAGCAAAGATATTTTGACGCTTAACCACTGCGGCTTAAAGCTGCGTCCACAGCACTAATATCAATCCTCTCATCTGTGTGACCTATTGGCCTGCAGACATGTCCGACACTGATTGCAGCATTCATTGGAAATACCATCAATGCAGCTCAATACCGTGACTGAGGCGAACTGCATCTGCCAGTTAGATCAAGAAAGGTTACTTGTTTCATTAGTTTGGTATGAAAACAAGTCTTTGCCAAAGCGACTGATAAAAGTAATACAGTGTTCTCTTCCTTATTTTACCCTGAAAGAGTCCAATATTCAACTTTGTGCTGCCGTCTTTGGATTGGAGAAAGACATTATTGGACATTAAAGGATAATTTTATTATTTTACAACCTGGATTTTTGGAGTTTTCGCCATCCTTCATATTAATGTTTATAACATCAAGTTAATTGGTGAGATCTGGGAACATGGGGACATTGATAAAAAAGATTCTCTAGGGCAATGAACACAAGCGTTCAGATGATCCTTCAGGTGTTACCAACCACAAAGCAAGCTAAACCTGAAGGATCATCTGAATGCTTGTGTTCATTGCCCTACAGTATCAACTTCTTTTAGCAATAAACACTAACGTTCAGATGATCCTTCAGGTTTAGCTTGCTTTGTGGTTGGTAAAACCTGAAGGATCATCTGGATGTTTGTGTTTATTGCTAAAATAAGCTGATACTGTAGGGCAATGAACACAAGCATTCAGATGACCCTTGAGGTTTTATAACCCACAAAGCAAGCTAAACTGTTTTCTAGAATAGAAAACTGAAACTGTCAGTTGTAAACGTCCATCACAATTTACAGATCGACTCTCTGGGTCACCTTTGACCTCCCGTACTTACCATAGGTTTTATGCACCGTGAGGAATAGCCACTGATATATGAGTGCACTCACTTTCAGTTTTACCTCCAAATAAAGTAATACAGATAATATGGTTGCTTTATTAATAATCTGTCGGACTGCTTGGGTTTCTTGCCCTGTTGGACTTTGTTGGACTTAATATAAACTCGGAAAAAAAAATGTTGTGTTTGTGTTTGGTGCATTATTTCTCTGTTGTTCCAATGCTAATTGGCATTGCATTTTACATCGTTGGAAAGCCTGTTTATTTACCTTCACAATGATGTCCAACTTGTAAGGATCATGCATTTGTTGGATGAGCAGCACAGCTGATTATGTGGGTAGTGCCCAAGTGAAATTTGCCAAAATTCTCTGCCAATGGTAAACAGTGTATTCTCCTGTTGGTATTGACTCTTGTCCACTCAAAAGTAGGAAACTATTCTCTCTCCCTCAACGTCTCTCCTACAGCGCTCTTTTTTCCCCCTTTGGGTTGCTCTCTCTTATTGAAGTCCAATATCTTGTGTCATTCTAATATCTGTTGGATATTGTAAAGCTCCCATCAACAATGAATCTGTGTGTGTGTGTGTGTGTGTGTGTGTGTGTTAAGAACTTGCAGCAATAAAGTACGCCGTAGTGCATCTATAAAATCATGAGTCACTCTGGGCTCTCTGGAGGATGTGATTATTATTAATATGGAATTTGGTGGCTCTGTTTTTCCCCCAGCCGTTGACTTCCTAATATATTAGACTGGAAATAAAGTTTTAACATGTAGAGGCCAGGGTTTTTTCAGCGCTCAGTATTGCAGATCAGTTTGCTGGCTGACAGGACGAGTCACTGAAATTAAGAACACATTAGTGCGGAAATGGCACTTTTAAGTTGAGGAAGAAAAGTATTTTATGATTTCTGGCTTGTTTTTCTAATTGGCTAGCAGATATAAACGGGAGATATATATTTGATTATCAATGAGAAAAAAATGGTTTGTTGGCACTTCACTCATGCTGACCGGCTGGAATAAAGTCAATTATACAGAACATTTTCATAGATACAAAGAAAAGACTTACTTCCTGCTGGATTAAAGGGGACACATCAAGCTCATTTTCAGGTTCATACTTGCATTTTGGCTTTCTACTAGAACATGTTTACATGCTTTAATGCTCAAACTAGAATTACTACCTCGCCGTTGTATGGACACAGTTTTAACATAATGAAATCACTTTATCACATTTGTTGTTTTATGTTCATATTTTTCTTATTTCCTTCTCTGTTGAGAAAGGCTGAGGTGAAAATACCTGTAGTATACCTGTATCTGTATATTTTGGAGCTATTTTCTTAAAATAAATGGAAAAATGGTAAATGGATAAACACATCTCATTCCGAACTTGTCAAATACCGCCGCTTGGTCAGTGCCCTTCAGCATCAGAGGCCGACACACAAGGAACCCCTCTTTTATTACTTTTGGAAGAACCAGGGACGACATTTCTATATACGTTCCATGCGTTACATGCATAGAGTCCTTTCAAAATAAACCTCCGTTTTCACAGGAAGTCAAGTTTAAGCAACACAACCACTTGGTTACGTTTAGGAAATGGTCGTAGTTGATGTTAACTTCATTGACTAGCAACTCACAGGCCTGACAATACTAACGACTCACACATGACTGATGATACCGAAGAGTCACGTGACTAACGACTGACGTGACAAAATAACTCAAAGTTGCTTTTAGTTTCACCCGGGATGCGAACACCGGTCTCCTGGTTGGCAGCCATGAGTGGAACACACTGAAAACTGAAATACCTAATAGATAACAAAGGCCTGCTGGACATGAATTGAAGTTGACTGCGGTGATACTCCCTGCTGAGATGTGTGACTGTGGGAGTGTTTTGCTGACGTTTTCCAAAGCTGATGATTTAAATAAGAATGCTATCTGTGGCGTTTGACCTGGTTAAATAAGAGTTACAACAGAAAAAAAAAAATATTAATAAAAGAAATAGAGTGGAAAGCGATGGTTGGTGATGAAAAGCTAATCAGGTTGCTGCAGCGCTATTGAGACGGTCAGACAGAGAGATGGAGCCTCCTTCAATCCGTCTGATAGAGGCAATCAACTGATGAAACAGACTGAAAGATGGAGAGATGGAAGAGCTCTCTCTCTCTCTCTCTGATTTTCCACACATCCTTCCCATCTTTACAACCCTCTCTCTCTCTCCCTCTCTACTTCCAACTGTTTTTCAGGGCTCCTCTCCTCCGTTCAATCATCCCTCCTTCCCTCCTGTGTGAGGTGAAGACGAGGAGAGGAAAGTGTACAACAGGAGTAGCTTGTTGAACAGATGATGGACTAAGAACAGTGGCATTGTGGCATTGTGCCTCTGGATGACGGGGGTGATGACGGCAAGAAAGAAGGAAGCGGAGAGAGAGGAGGGGGGAGAAAGGATGGAGAGAGGGAGAATGAAAGAGAGGAGCAGAACAGTGTGAAGAGAGATGAAATCAACATGAATGAGGTAGAAAACGAGAAGGAATTACATTGAGAGATGGATAATAGTCTGTACGCACTAAAGATGACCTTCATTACACGAGGCGCATTTGTGTGTCGTATGACACCTATTTGTGAACTTGTTTTTGTCTTCCATGCACGCTATTCTCGCTCGAGTTCGGTGACAATATTTAATTTTACTTGTAATATCAAAGGCTTGCTGTTTAACAAGCAGGTGCATGATTATGTGTTTAGTTTATTAAGGATCCCCCATTTGATTACGCTGAGTTTCCTCAGGTACAAAACAACATTAATTATGAAATTGGCAGATGATTAAAACAAAAAACCCACAGATGCAAAAGTGACTAAACACATCACGAGAGCACGTAAAAAATTTAACGCCCAGTGCCATGTTGAGTGTGTTCAGAAAATTAGAACTAAAAGTAAGATGCTATCAAAAGAATATCTGTTCACGGTGAAGAGAAACATAATTAGCCATCATGGAGACGTTTGCAGTGATACCTTTAACTACAGAGAAACCTGCTATAAGCTGATATTTTTAACTCCTAATTGTTTCCGTTGCTTTTCTGTTGTATGTCATTTTCTTCCCACAGTAATAACTGTAATGTCAGGTTTAGTCTGTATCCTGAAATAGTGGCCTTAAGCAGGATGTGAGATGGAGTTTAAAACGCTGCGTGCATATATGAACACGCCGGTGTTTTCTGAAGGAATCAGAATCTATGTATCTTCTCACTGGCGCAGGAGGGGGGGTCACCCCTAAAGTGGACATTACCATTTATTAACCTTAACGTTATTGAACGTCTCGTCTGCCTGCCTCGCTCCCATCATTCAGCCTGATCGCACGAAAAGGCGGGTGAATGACACAATAATGTGCAAGGCAAAAGCGTGTAATAAGACAACACATTCTCACTCCCAACTTGTCAAATACCGCCGCATGGTCAATGCCAAGCGGCATCAGATACCGACGCACGGCGTACCCCTCTTACGTTACTTTTGGATGGACCAGGGATGGCGTGTCAATGTACGCTCGTTACATACATAGTGTCCTTTAAAAAAAAAACTTAATTTGGCTTAGGAAATGGTCGTGGTTGATGTTAACTTCACTGACAAGCGACTCATATGACTCAATGGACTGACAATACCAATGACTGACGTGACAAAATAAGTCTTGTGTTTGTTTGACCCATCCACCACCCCTCACCTTGCTAAAGGTTGCCTCTGTACGTTGGTTTCCAATGCCAAGGGGTATGGATGAGTCCAACAAACACAGGATTTTAAACCAGGAGACCGGAGATGTTTTCCCTAAACCTAAGTAAATGTTTTTTTTGGGGGGATTTTTTCACGCCTCAACGAGGTAAAACGGGACACTGACTCACTATCGTCTGGTGGACAGTCGGGTCTATTACACGCTTTGTTGTGATATCAGGTTGCATCATTGCAGTGGCTCGAGTGTTCATTAAAGTCCATGCTTGCGTGCATCGTGCCAGCCAATAGAGACACACTTTACTTCTTTACCTTCACAGTTTCTAAATTAGATTTTGTCAAGTGTCAACACAACATTAGCTCATTTAACTTCATTATTTATATTAGACTATTAGATCATTAGGTGGTTTATGCCTTTAATGTTAGTCAGACACAGGCCTAGATGCTGTATGTTAGTAGCATATCTGCCTAACTCGCTCTTTGGCTCTGGGGTATGGTGTGGGTCTGTGATGGTCTGCTGTCGTTGCGTGCGTGAGCGTCTGACTTGCTGGCAGTTTTGCTCTAGAATACTTTGTTGGTGACCCAGAACTACAAAAGTTGTTGTGAGGTACGTGTCCCATGAGTTGGCATAATGGATTTGATTCATCATCATCTACAGGCTGCAGACATCACGTTAAACAATCAATATACTGAAAGGATTGTAAGACTTCAGGTCACTGAAGCAGACGCCTGAACTGTACTGGGTACCTTAAACGACCTGGAGAAAAAAAGTTGACCGCCCCCAATTGTCATTGTATAATTCACACTTAGTCAGCAACTGAGTGGTGCCACTGTCTGCTATGTGACACATTCCTGAGATACTATCTGCACTGCGAGGGCTTATAAATTGTCTCACCTGGAAAATGTCAAGTGTGACCATGCTTCCTGTGTCAGCAGAAAGTGGCTCACTTTGTCACGCTGAGTCACCTGTCTGTCTCTCTGCTAACGTGCACTGCTCAGTCTTATCTATCATGACCTTCTCAGGAATCAGCATGTCAAACAAGCTCCCTACATGCTGAGAATGTTTAGGTGGATGTGTAGAAGATGTGTTCACTCAAACTGTGATACGGCCCTCCTGTTCAGCGTTTTCTATTACTGTCTAGTTTATTTGAGGGCCAAAACATTTTTAACACCCATTCATTAACTCAAAACTGCATGAAGAAGACTTTGACTGAAGCTGCTTTCAATGACAATTATGTTGTGTTGACATGTGTGAAAGTATCACAGTGCTGACAGTAAAGTGTGTAACTTTATAATTGCTGATTGGTATCTTATTATCATGAAAAATCGCTCTACTTTTCTTGTGGAATGTTTTTCCCTTCCCAACAACAAATCCTTAAAATAGTGTCAAAAATAGACGATGAAGTCAATAGGGTCAAAAGCTCTGGAACAAGCAAATTAGCTTGAGTTGGGAAACTGCTATTTCCAAGGTAAGGAATACACTGACGTGCTCACCTCTAAAGCCAACACAGAGAAGAAGCCCTAAAAGCTCTTGGAATAATGGAAGGTTTGAAATGAGGACAGTGTGATACGGCCGAAAGCTCTGAGTGGACCTTGAGCTGAAAGGTTTTATTATGTTCTGTTCTTTATGTCAGGTTTTGTATGATATTGTCGTAGCCAATTGTATACATATGTATATAAGTCTCAACAGAAATGTTGCTGCAAAAGCATTCACTGCATTCCGTAAAGAGAGCTCATCCCTCAACCTGATCTCATGGGAAGGCGTATAAATAGCACAACATTACAAGGATATTTCTCATGTCTTGAGAATGCATTTTAGCCTTTTCGCTTGCCATTTGTACGCCACGCGACAAAATGGTAACGGCCGCAGTTAGGTTTAGGCAACAAAACCACTTGGGCTTGACATGAATACATAAACTAAGTAAAATATGTACAGAAACAATGTAATAGAAGTACAGAAAACATGTCACAAACATCACCAAAAAACAAGTCACCAGTGATTGTTGGAGCCATCCACCTCCCATCCCTCCCACCATCAGCAGTCTCTCTGTCTTTTCATTCTACGTCACTAGCTCTGATCCAGCATATTTACGCGGATGTGTTTACATTGCAGTCAATACAGACTTCATGGCGCACAAATTACAAATGACAAAAGCAAGAATGGCGTCCTCATTGCACGCCAAATGACTTACGAATTACATATCATTCATACGCCATTTTAGTGCAACCGAGTTGCATCCACTCATCTTTTGCTGCTTGGGCAGAATCCCTTTTGCGTTGTATCACAGAAGGTTTGCGCGTGGTTAACGTTGTGAAATGGTCACAGTTGGGTTTAGGCAACAAAACTACTTGGTTAGGGTCAGAAAAAAACATCAATGTTTGGGTTGAAATAAGTTCTTCTGCTATGTAACTCAAGCTACAGATGTCACATGACACAACGTCATCAACTTTTGATATCACGCAGGAATTAGTTGGAGTTAGTTGAGTTAGTTGAAAGCCTGGTGTGTCATACAGATACTAAAGGGTGAGTTGCGTGTTGACATCAAGACGCCGAAGGACACTGTCCAAGCATCTGCATGTGACACCCTGGTGACTGAGACCAGGTTGTCTCATGTCTCCAACATATGAGGAATTTGTGTTTTACTTTGTGAGGTTAGTACATCTATACAACCTCAGTGATCAATAAACTCTTTTTAAAGTGAGGGCTGAGTGGAGGCCGTCATCGTACCAAAGACTGGTACGGAAGCAAGTTTGGGGTCACAATTGTGTCTCTCTTTCAGCAAGAATCATCCAATAGCATCAGAATAATATTTACCACAACTCTGTGGAATAACATTGAGCTCTGCAAGTCCTTTTGTCACTCAGCCTTCAACACATCCTACACAGAGTACACATAGCTTTATGTGAAGGTTCACCACTGTGACACGCTCTATTACAAGGTTTATTTACACGGATAGATGGCAAACAAGGCTCACGACATCCTGCGTTTGGAGGAGAAATTGCTGCCTCGACCACATTTTGACAGACAGTGAGCACTCTTGGTTCCAGCAGCAGTAATCTGCCACTATCAGCAAACAGCACTTATGTCTAATTGCCAAGCACTTACCAAACCTCCCACTACAGAGCCGATGAACACCGCCGACTGCTCATGATAAGAATAAGAAAAACTATCTTCTCTTTAAGAAATTGATCATCCAAACAGCCCCCGGGCAAAAAGGCTGTTCACTTTAACAAGACAAGACAATCTCTCTGAATGGAAAGTTAACGTTTCTGATACACATTTAATCATTTCCATTTCAAATCAGTGTAACAACATTCCCAAATTCATTGAATATGTTTTAATATCTATATATTTGTTATGTCTTCTGACATTTGTGCCTCATGTAACAGTCACACTCAACACAATGTGGTCTACAACAGTCCCATACACTATCAACTGTAAACACTCATGCATGCAGTCCACAGTAGGGGGCTGACAGTAACATCTGTGCATTTCATGACATTAAAATGTAATTTTCTCAATAGAATTCAGTACAGGAGCTGTTTTTTGTTGCCCCAACTTGTACAGTCTGTCATACATAACAGTTCATCATCAGCAGCTGGTGATATTCAGCCAAAGGTGTGCTGGTTGGCCATATGTTGGTGCCACCATTTTCTTATTTTAAACTGTTGGGATGGAGTTTCCCATCCTGTCTCTGTTTTGTCCTGTGAATTCTTGTCACTTCCTTCTTACCAAAAGCTCTTCACTGAAATCTCTATTTTGTCTTCTTAACCTTGAGACCTGCCAAACAACAAATGAAGGGTTTTGCCTTTCCTAAAGCGACCATGTCTCCTCCAAAATTACGTTCTCATAAAACTAAACTGCATTCTCAGTTACATTTGGAAGGAAACACATTTTGTCGCGGATTACGGTCACAGTTTTAAACAGTTTTGAATATGTCCGTAATACACAGATAGCCTGCCTCTAAAGCTCACTAATTTACATGCTATACCTTGTTTGTTAAATCCGTACAAAAACCAGAGAGCTAAAATTACATGACACAAGCATATTTCCCAGTTTACTCACTACTAAGTTGAAGTTAAAGCTGTGTTGGGGTACATTTAATACTTTGAAGATAAAGCATTTCCTGGCAAGCTATATCAAAATGCTTGTGTTAGACCTTGGTCATAATACTGGATAATCTGTGCTTGTTGTGAGCGTGTATGAATATGTGCATGTGTTACTTCCCATGCCTTTTTAAAATGGGTGCATATAGTATGCACCTCTGTGCGTCTACTGTGAGCTCATACAGACGTTTCCATGCACATCTATGTGTTCCCATGCGTACAGTAACGTGTTCACAGACATTCGTGTGTGTTGCTGTGTGTCAGTGTGTATATGCGCGCACAGGGGCCACATCTATCACGCCGTCCAGAGAGCTACAGAGTGTGAAATCAACTTTGACATTCATGGTTCTAACCTCCCAAGGCCATCCTAAAGCGGAACACTTAGAATGGAGTGTCGCTTTTCAGACAGAGAATAATAGCCGAGCCTACTCCGCTCTTTGAAGACGACTTTTCATTCTCTCGCTGACTCTTATTCATTTTGACCTAGCCCGTGGAAATAATGGGCTAAATACTCGTATCTTTCTTCTTCTCTGCTCACACTGTCTCTTCGTAGCCATCTCTCTTTTTGCATGCCGTCGCCCCTCTCACTGTGTCAGTGTTCCCCAAAAAAGTCCTCATGTCACGATGATGACAGGAGGTTTAAATATTCAACAGAAATGAAATAGTTTGTAGTCTTAACTATGAGTGGCATGGATATTTTATCTATGTTTCTATCCAGCTTGGAAAATTAATTTCATTTAAAATTTAGAAAAGAAATATCTATTAACTGACTTTAAATGAAAACAACGGCCTCCTGAATGTCAGCAAACTAAATGCAAGAGAAAAACTAAGGGATGATTTGTATGGGGTACGCTATCATTCCCCAGCGTCAGCTAATGCTGATCATGTTTCATGCTCTCATCCACATACCGTCGCTGTCGGACGGAAACCTTGTGTCAACATATTTCATCATAATTTTTTTCATGAATCATGCTTTGGTCACTGTTTACGTCTGTCTGTGGGTTTTACAAATATTTAACCAATGAAAACTAATAAAAAGAGCTTGTGACTAAATCTTGTAACTCCATCGGATCCTTGAACTGTTGGCAAAACATCTTAGCTCCACCCGGCCTCCTTTTTGAATCAAATGCCGCCGCACACAGCCGAGGCGAAGGTCAACAGTGACGAGGCGATTTTGTCTGAGTGTTTCCCATAGTTGCATGATTGCCCGCCACATTTTCATGATGAACCGAAACTATTTGTACACTTCTCAACAGCAGTCTGGTGTGGGAGGATCGGACGCTTCTCCCCGGCGCTGGCTGGCCCTTGCCGGGCACATTTCCTCCATGGAGGTGCGCCACAACCGCCAGTTCTTGGTCGGCTGAGAAAGGCCCGGGGTGAAGGTGGCTTGCGGCTCCGATAGTGAGCTTAACAGCACCCCTCCCCTGGTTTCGCCGCTCAGTGAAAACTATAAACCTGTCAAATTTAGCCCTGATGTAAACATTGTGATTATCGATGGAAGTGTTGCTGAGGAGACGTAGCTAGTGAGTGGCCGTTCTGGCCAAAAAACCTTGTGGCTTGATTTTGGTAAAATATTAATAATGTAATGACACATGAAAGTATTTGACATATATAAAGACCCAATACCAACTTTGAGGACACAGTGTTCAATTATTTTAACAACAGGGTTTTTTCATTTCCTGAAAAGTAACGGGTTTGGACCTACAAACTTTCTGTCCGACACAATGATATGAAAACAGTGTTTCCATGGTTGTTAAATAAAGCATTCTAAATAAATGGATATCTGATGCCTGAAGCAACTGAAGGACCAATTCTGTGCAGACATTTAACCTTCTGACCCCCGAACAGACCAAGCTGTCAGACTGACTCATTACTGTCTCCTTCTTGTCCATCCCTCTTCTCCTTCTCACGTTAAGGTCAAGTTCTTATGCTGTCTTCTGTCTTTACTTTCTACATTTTGTGTCTTTTTTCACTCTCTGACTTCCTCACTGTCTCCTGTGGAAACTTGATTAGTTTTTGGTTGGGGACAAAGAAATTCTCTATTTCCGTTACAAAGACAACTCACTGTGTCTCTGCTCGTTTCTTTTTTTACACCAACTTTTGTGCTTGAATTTCTCCAGACTCACTGAACTTGATGAGACAGACGTCTGGCTATGCAAGATTGGGTTTCGTGTTCATTCAGGCATTCGATTGTGTGCAAGGCTGTTTGTCATGCATACTGTAGTGCTTAGGAGAATTATGGCATGTCCTGTTTGGGCAGAGTAGAGCCCCAAGAGCCCCGAGTGAGCACAATACTGCACACAATGGTAGAAAAATAAGCTGAGTATGTTCTAGGTTATGATGACAATACTTTGTGATGCATCAAATAAAATGTTAGCGATTAAGTTTGTACAGTATATTTAGTGTTAAACCACAACATTTCTGTGTCAGCAGTGCTTCATGGGAACACAGTTTTGAGAGAAACATTGGACGATCGTTCTAAAATTGAGTCAAACCCAAGATGTTGTAATGACCTGATACAATATTCACACGAGTTCAGTCAATAGGTGGAGCTTTTGAATCAATAAAGTTGCTCTCACTTCAATAATGTATAAACCAACACCTATGGAGTGCATGTGCACTTTTTGTACTATATGTAATAACTAAAAAGCATTCAGAGAGAACATAACTCCACCAAGGGCACATGCAAAGAGAACTCACATGTCCTTCATCCCAAGTGTTATTAATATGCTCAATATTATATAGCACACGTGTACTTGGTATACATTTCAATTTCCCTGCTCTAGTTCTGTGTTTTATTGTGTTGATGTGCCGTTGATGTTGTCTTGTATTGTATTCTGTTTACGTGAACCTCGGCTGCAAAACAAAAATCTTGTAAAATTATAGAAAAAGTTTAGTAAATTGGCTTTTTGCATCTTTATGGGATACATACATTATGTCCCTTTTTAAAAAAAAGATTCCAGCAGGTGAAGGAGTTGGAAATGTTTTAAAAGCAAAAGTAAAACTTGCAGTATAATCACATATCCTTTGGCACGTGGTTAAAATATCCACATTATTGAAATGTCTTTTGGAGATGTTGCAAACAAACAAACACATAAAAACATGACCTATACTTGGTAATAAAGACTGCCAACATTTTATCACTAACATAATTTCAATTGCATGCCATTGCTGAACACATACTGTAGTTATAACAGAGGGTTAAAGGATCAGTTTGGGACACAGCGATGCATCGGTGTCTAAAGACTGTTTTCATTACTTAATTAGGAAGTTGGAAAATGGCTCATTCTCCACTCCTTTAACCTATGATGACCTGGAAAAGACATGTTTAGCATGCATGGGCCTCAGCAGGAATGATTATGTCTCAGTTGTTTCCCCCTGCCTTGAAAATCTGATGTTTGAACGGGCGACATTCAGGTCACAGGCTCTGTTCTGAAAGAGACAATTGTTTATTAGATTTGTTGAGACTTGTTGTAGATGCAGAGTTTATTGTAAACTTTTTTCATTATGGAATTTGTTTTTCCTCCTCTGGAATGACTTCTTCTTCTTGAGGATATTGGTTTGACCTACACTGTGTCCTTATAGAGTGCCCCCACTGCACTATACTCAACAAGGGATTAATAATACATACACAATGTGTTCTTCCAGGCAGCAGTGTACTGTATAACACCTTTCATAACAGAGATGCACAGAAGCATATCTGTATTTTAAAGGGATGAGATAGCATGTGTGCTTTTAAGTTAAAGAGATAGAAGCTTTTTGATTTTCTACCTGAACAGTGAGCCATACCGTATGGCGGTTGTGTTTGTAAAAGCTTGTACATTTGTTGATTGGTTGCAGCAGCTCCTACTGATGCCTTTTCTCTTCCAACAATGTGAAGACAAAGAGCGACAATGAGGGCAAGAGGGAGGTGAGCCCAATTCCCAAACTTTCACAATGTTTTCATTCCATTTACTCCCACTCATCTCTGTCTTTATCATTCCCACAATTCCAGTTTACTTGACAATAAGTAGTGTTTTTACAGCCTGATCTTACAGCACGTTGTCTTTTAGTAAATAGAGAAAAAGCCACAAGTTCCCAAAGTCCAATTTCTTTAATTGGTTTAGTTGATTTTCGGAGATTTATTTTATTTTCGCTTCAGCGACTGCTCAGACATGCAGCAGTAAAGTTGTTTTCAGAGACCTCATTAGATCATCTTCCAGATGGAAATACTTGTTGCATCCACAAATCGGTACAGAGAAATGGTGTGAATTTGTGAAACTTACAGTCAGTTAATACTGCCAGTTAGGGGGAGTTTATTCTGAACTAAACATTGTTGATTACAGGATACATTTTAGGTGGCTAACCCATAATAATCCACAGATTCAGTTTTTAATATATTTCAGATTTCAGGGTAAGAAATATGTCTTTCAGAGATAAACAGAAGCAGCAATAAACACCATGATTTACTGTATCAAGGCCAAGACACCTGTAAATTAAGTAAAACACTATATCTGTGTCTTAATATCTCCGTACAAGCTATAAAAGACATACTGTAGAGAATTTTTCTATTGCAACCCAGTTGTCAGAAAAACATGTTGGCATTGTGCGTTTCAAGGCTGAAGATTCAATAATTTATTACCATGTCAATGAAACTGATTGGAATTTGTCTTGGTGTGTGCACATCAACAATACAATACAAACAAAACATCAGCATAAACCTGGAAACACTCTTACAGAGTAAATTAAAACACAAGTGTCTGGTGTGTTAAGAAACTGGCTAGGGGACACAGTTTAAGTTAAGTTCATGGAGTGAACTGATGATGAAGAGTCAAGGGCCCTCACTGCCTCAGGATACGTGCTGTTAAAGAAAACAAGTAGTTCTGCTCTTAATATTACGCAACCTTTTCCTGAAGGAAGGGTGACAAAAAGTGCATTGGCTGAATGAGAGGAGTCTCTGATCCTTTTGAGACCCATTCTAAGCATGTGGGAGTCATACATATCAAATCTTTACCAATTATTTTTGACGCAGCTTTCAGTACTTTATTAAGATCCTTCTTGTAATCTGCTGAGCAGTTTTCATACCACACTGTGATTCTCTATCACAGCTCTGTAAAAATCACACATCTATCTGAGTTGTCGCAGGAAGTACCAACCCGTTCTCACTCCCAACTCGTCAAATACCGCCGTTTGGTCAGTGGAAAACGACGCACGGATGCATCATTTCAACTAACTCCAATGTAAACCCACCCGCGGTGTTATTCGATAGTCAGAGCAAGTGACGTAGTATTAACAGTGCAATAGTCTGTTCAAGGCAGGCGGGAGGTTTGGTGGACAAGACAAGAAACACAAGACTTTCAACCAGGAGACCGCTGTTCGTGTCTCATGTGAAACTAAAAGTAACGTTCACTTATTTTGTCACATCAGTCATTAGTCACGTGACTCGTCGGTATCGTCATTCCTGTAAGATGTTAGTCAGTGAAGTTAACGTCAACCACGACCGTTTCCTGACCCTATCTATGTGGTTGTGTTGCCTAAACCTAAATTCCTGTGAAAACTGAAGTTTATATTGAAAGGACACTATGCATGTAACAAGCGTATATTGACACGCCGTCCCTAACACGTCCAAAAGAAACGCAATATGGGTACCCACTGCATTGGTCTCCGATGCCGAGGGGCACTAACCAAGCGGCGGTATTTGATGAGTTGGGAGTGAGAATGTGTTGGTTTGACCCATCCACCACTCCTATCCACCCAACGTTAGTGGACTTTCTTACTTGTTATATTATACTATGATATACTTCAATATCACTTGCTTCAACCAAATGCAAAAACATCAACTTTCAACGCATCCGTGGTTTTCAGAAATGCACAATGCCAACATTGTTTCACGACTGGGCTGTCTATTGACCATTACAGGAATCATTGGGGGCCGAAATGAAGACGTTGCTTTGTTTCTGTTGAATATGAGTTAGGTGATTGCTAACATCTTACCGCCACTTTGTAACTGATTATTACTATACTGTATATTAAGGCTGGCTGATACCAGTATTCTTTACAGTCTATGTTCTGCCCTTACTTTGATCAGAGATCACTTCATAAAGCAACACTACACATACATCTATCTCTACTCTGTAACATACATATGACAACCATTCAATACCATTTGACCTTCCTTGGCTGGATTTGTATAAAGTCTTGTATAAAGCTTATCCGGACTTGTTCGATGTTATTATTTAGGCATCAATTAATTGTATAACCTTTGTTTTAAGCACGGAAACCGAGCACACCAGTGAGCTTAGATGTCTGAGGTTAGAATAAATTAAGTTCTACTGACATTTTCCTCCCACTCAAAGAAATCTCCTTCTGCCTAATATGCTTTTGGTACCAGTAATATCCCTTTTTTTCCATCGTCCTTTGTGTTTGACATTTTAATAAAGCGCTGTATTGTTAGAGCAAACTCCCACTCTCCCTCTGTCTCTCCTCGCTCTTTTATGCTCACACTCTCTCTTATGTTGTGCTCTTCAGAGATTGTCGACGGCATATTGTTGTATAAGATCAGTTCTCACTGACAGGGAGAAGAAGAGGGAGGAGAGTCATATGGAGGCACGCAGAAAAGACATTTTGTAGGGAGTTGGATGCAGAGAGAGGGAGAAATGAATGAAAGCAGATGGTATGTGACTGATGAGAGCGTAGACTGGTGATAGAAAACTAAAGTGGAGGGTGAGGTCGGCCAGAATCAACCTGCCTGCTCTCATCAAAACAAATATATGGTATCCGAAAATTTGTTGGCCAACAAGAGGCCAATAATTCCAGATTAAAATGTTGTACATTCATTGTGTATGAGTTTTTGTTTTCTTAGTTCATATTTATAGCATGTAGCTAACCCGTTAGCATGTAGCTACATGCTACCGGGTTAGCTCTGTATCTCCCATCTGCTTTCAGCTATCTGCTCTCCTCTGGGATGATTCTGTCGGTCATTTCTCACAGATGGATCTGTAAAGACAGACGTAAAACAGAGTGTGTGTTTACGGTTTACAGAGTTGATGCATGAGGTAAACACTGAGTTAACTAACAGAGCTATAAATAGTATTATTTACCTGAGAGAAACCGTCAGGAAAACCTGGAATCTGGACCGCAGATGTTCATCATGTGTCGCCGATTTCTGATCAGATTCCTCCGGTAACGTGCGCTGGGTGAAGTTTCTGGTTTATAAACTTTAAAGTGGTTTATAAGCTCTATTCTAGCTGCTATCTCTCCACTCGTCTCTCTCTCGAGAGAGCTTCTCCGGGAGGGAGGGGGAGGGTGACGCTGTTGTTGTTGAGGAAGTTTGATTGACAGAAAACGCTGACCAATCAGAGCAGAGTGGGAGGAGACAGGCTGTGAATCAGTGGTTTTCAGACAGAGGCTGAATTAGGCTCTGAGGCAGGCAGACTCAGGCTGCAGTATGAGAAGAATAAAGGGTTTTTTGAACATTGCAGCATGTAAACATGTTCTAGTGCAACATTAAAATACATCTATGAACCTGGAAATGAGCATAATATGTGACCTTTAAGTATTTTTGTTGCCTAAACCTAACCAAGTTGATTCCTGTAAAGACTGAAGTTTTCGTAAGATATAAGAACCGTTGTATGAGGATACGTTGCAGGTTTTCATGGCATAAAAGGACCGTTGATGATCCTCATGAACACCACAAGCTGAAAAGTGTCGGTCTAACAAAAAAGTTTTTCTGCATACTTCAGGATTTGCTGGAGTTTTACCTCTTTAAACTTTTTTTCTTCATCATGCATCTTGGAAGTAAGGCAAGGCAGCTTTATAAGTAGGTGGAGTTCTGCCTGAAATCCCTACTCAGCTTCATAGGACGACCATTGATAGTAGACATCGGGCAGGTAATTGAAACGTGCCGTAAATAATAATAATGAAAAACATACTTTATTTGCCATATCATAACCATACCCATAACCCTAATCTTTTATTTGACAGACACGTGGAAAATAATCTACTCTATTATCACTTTCATTGAGGAAGAATATTCTCTTGACATATATTTTAACATGCTCCTTTTGTCAAATGTGTGTGACACCACGTCGAACAGACGCTTGAGGCAGTCAGCAAGAAACGGAGCTCTTCATCGCCGCGACAGCAGATGAAGTAATTAACCCAGATACAGTTCGTTCTGCTGGCGGTTCATTTTCCAGGTATCCCTACCAGCGCGGGCTTTACACCGTTATGGTTACAGAGGAAGTAATTAACAGACATACAGAGGGAATACGACTATATTAGATCCTGGATGAGTGCTCCTTTGGGACAGTTTGTTCCCGTTCTTTCACTCCCTTTTCTTTTCTGCTCACACGCACACTCTTTCTCTATCTTCCACCTCTATTCTCTCTCTCTCTCTCTCTTCTTTATCTCTTCTGATTTCCCTCCCTCATTTTCCTACCCTCCTCTTTCCATCTTCTCGTTCCCGCCTCAGGCCATCCTCAAACTGCCATGATGACTTCATTCTCTGAGCTGAGGCAAGTTTCTTTATTAGCCAGTCTTAATGGTTCTTTATGATGGCCTAGATACGGCAGTCAATCTTCACAATGCACGGCCTGTGAGGCTGTATTTAACATGACTATTAGTCTGACAAGCCCACAAGTGGTTGACTGAGTAGGCGCCTTTGCACAATCTTGTTTCTTTGCACTTTTTTGGCGTTCACCCTCTCTTATCCGTCCCATATTTCGTCGGCAGTCTGCCTCGTTTAATATAGTTCCCTGTTTTGTGTCTCTTTTTCTCATCCTGGTTCCCTCCAGTCTCTCTCTCACTGTGTAACGCGAGCATTAGCCTGACAAGTCCATAAGTGGTTGTGTCTGAATGCAGGCAGCTCAAGGATCGACTTCCTCATTCACTCCTGAAGTGTCGCTGCAATTCCACCTTTGTCTTCTCTTTCTCTCTCTCTCTCTCTCTCTCTCTCATCCACATTCATTATCTGTCGTCTGGTCTCCATTCAGAGTCACGCTCTATTATACGAGACCTAAAAAAACTGTGTTTAACTTGAATATTAGGCTTCCGAGTCCAGCGCTGGTTACATGAATGGCAACAGAGCTCTTCTCGCTTTTATTGATTCTCTCTTTCCTGTTCTGCTGCTTCAACAATTTACAGTGAAAACGGCAATAGATATTTCGACAATAAAACATAAAAGAAGATAGTACGGCATATAGACTTGGTGAGTACTTACTCCATGACCTTTTCATATATCCTTGATCGTTTGAGAAAACATTAATCTGCAAAGTAACAGCCTTTAGATGATGTGATGAAGTAAAATGTAGATTTACCTCTGGTATGTAGTCAAGGCAGTACTCATACTGGATCCTCTCTGAGGCTTTAAAGGCCCTGAAGGTCCCCCACTGATTAAATCATGTCCTGATAATCCATAAAGTGCCTAAGCCAGTAGTACAGTGACTCCTTGTCATGATACTTAAAGACAGGGCTGACGATGTTCTCCAGTCTACACCATCTGTTATATTGGTTGAAATGGTCTTTACACCCCGACAGTGATCCATTACTGATGAGCTCTGAAAAAGGACCTGAAAAGAGCCGTCATCTGTAGCTGCTGTAATCCTGTAAAAACGTCTACCGATCACTGCCTCGAGGTGTCCTCCCGAGGCGTTGCTACTTTCAAATTATGCTAGCTTTCCAACATCGTTGACCCCATCTTTAATAACTCAGTTTTCCTGTGGTTGGCGACTGGTGCAGCAGTGATTGAGGCAGTGACTGTGAGATGCCATGAATCATTACATAAAAACGGCAATTGACAGAACTTAACCTGGTTGGTGCATCAGAAGTCACAGATACACTCAGAGCTGGCCCTAGGTATAGGCGGTATAGGCGGTATAGGCGGTATAGGCGTCATAGGCGGTATAGGCGAATGGGGCACCATCCATCCCAAAATCAGGCAAGAAAAATTTTTTTTTTATAAATGTTTCTCTTTTTAACTAATATTATTTTTAAAATATTACAAAACAAAGGTCACAACAACATACTATAACTATACAGCCCTTCATGGGCCAGGGCAGAAAAAGAAGACAAGAGGAGGAAAAACGGGAAAAAGACGGAGGTGATGTGATGAATGAATAATTTATCCCTTGCATAGTAGTTACCATTAAAGCAGAGTGCTACTAGTGTACTTTGGATGATAGTATCTAACGTTCGCTGATTTAATAAATAGCCAGAGTTGTCGGCGACACTCACCTTAAATTTATCAAGTGTGATCTGCATAGCTTAATCTCAAAGACATGAAGGTAAGCAGTTTATGTGTGTGAGTGTATGAACACAATGATTGGTGGTGGAACTGGCTGCGATGCAAGGGGCACCAGCTAAAATCTTACCTAAAAGGCACCAAATTGGTCAGGGCCGGCTTTGGGTACACACTGACAAAAAAAAAACTATAAAGGATATTTGCTTGTAGCGACACTTCAAAACTCCAGCCTCAAAAACTACCAGCAAGATGAATCAACACCTCTGACAGTCTGAGAGAGAAAAAAAAAAAGTTGCTCTTTCTTTCATTCTGTCCTCCCCACGTATCGTTCCATGTGTTACACAAATATTAACCTGCCAACACCACAAGTGGCAAAAATCTTGACAAAAATACCACCAGACTTCTTCCTCTCAGCTCCCTTTCTTCACTCCCATTCCACTCCTCTCCCCTCTCTCTCTGTGCGTGTCTTCTCTCTCCCTCAGGCTGCTTTTAATTCTTAATAAGTCCAAAAGAGCTGCTTTAGAACCAATGAGACGTAATGCAGACTTCCTTTGGCTAGGAATTAATACTCATTTATTGATTTTTACGGTTCCTGGTCTTTACTTGTACACAGTGCCCACTGTTTGGTGTCGACACAGAAAAAAGAGATAAATGGTAGTTTTAGAGGGAGTTTTCCAGTATAGTTAGATGTACTGTATAGGTTATGCCACGTGCTTGTCGGTCACAGGAGGAGTAACATTAGGCAGGACGAATGCATTTTTTCCCCCACAATACTGCAACTTGTCTGACAAATAAGGCTAAGTGACGCTAGCTAGCTACCATTAGCAGCTATGTAATTCACTAGGTAATGTTAGCTAAGAATTGTGACCTGTTCTCACTGACTGAAACATAGCTAACTGCAGAGGCAGCCTAATCTGATGGGAAGGTGTATAGCACTACATTACCACATTCCGCGTCATGAGGACGCATCTTAGCCTTTCTGTCATTGTTACACCATGCAGTAAAGCTACGGTAACAGCCGCTGTTAGGTTTAGGCAACAAAACCACTTAGTTAGGTTTAGGAAAAACATCTTTAAAATACGTACGGAAACAACGTAACTAAGTATGTAAAACATATCACAAACTCAACAACATTTTGGGACAGGGACACTGGTCTCCTGGTTGACAGTCCTGTGTTTGTTTGATGCTAAAGCATCGAATAGACAAGCACCAACATATACAGGACTTTCAACCAACAAGCAGCAGCCAAGAGCTGAATGAGAGCCTACGGTTTTATATATTTTGATCTGTTACCTGGCGTCTGAATTTTGTTTTCTTTTCCATAAATCAAGACATTTCCACAATAAATTGGTGCATACAAATTGACCAGAATGCAGGAAATGAAGTGTTTGACCCCACAAAGATCCCCAGCTGGCTACTATTTTCACCCAGCTGGACATTTCATGCACCAGAGGAAAACCCTCGACCATTTTAATGATTTTCTGACTATTTCATCAAATAGCTTTCCTCGAGGGCAGAGACGGTGGTAATTCTTCTTATTTTTTCAGTTTTTTGTTTTTTACTTGAACACACTGCAGTGTACAGTAAAATGTTTTACATGGTGGGAAAAGATGGGAAAATATTAGAGAAAGCAAGATGGGTCAAACAATTGTTGACCCTGCATGAATATGAATGGAAATATAGAAGACATCTCCAGCCGCTATTTAAAAAAAGCCTTTTAAAATACAGGGAGAGTCTCCTCAAAGGCTTGGTCTGGTCCTCTGTGAGGACCGTTAAATATATGATGGTTGCTTTTCTGCTAAAAGTCAAAGGGGAATTGACCTTTGGGCACGATCACTGAAAAGAGCTGAGCACACACTTCCCCTCTGATTCTCCTTGTTGACATACAAATATTTTTGACCTTGTTTTTTTTCAATAGTTTAACCTTCCAGGACGTTTTATTGATAAAGCTGCCATTTACAAAAAATATTTGTGGTTTTCTTCAGCAACTGCTCACTGTCACCTTTTCATTCCAACTGGCAGGTATTGCACTGCCTAATAAAATAAATAAATAAAATACAAGCTCAAGATATTTTTCTTCTGCCTGCTCAGATTGTTTCTCAAACAATGCGCAATTATTTCCAATATTTAAATCTCACTGTGACTAGAAATGTATTTCTACAATTATTAATTCCAGTAACTGATTTAAAGTGATTACCAAAGTAAAATAAATGTAAGACAAAGGTTGACACACAAACTCGATAATTCAAATAATCCGAGCGCCCCTCAGTGGAATCATTGTCCACAAAATATGTCAAAGTAAAAGCTGATGCTGACTCCATGTGATGAGCAGACACACTGATCTGTACTGGCTGACTGGGCTATCTGCGCCGCCCAAACTAATGGATACCAATCATCATATATTGTGGGCTTTAGTCCACTGTTGTGTAAAAATAGATTCAAAAGTGAACTCACTTCCTTTCTCAGTGTGATAGATAGTTTCCAATCATTTCAGCACATTATGTCAATCAACTTACAGAGACTGGAAACTGTCTTGAGATAAGACAGATAATTACATAATTTGTTTCGTCTTTGGTCAAACTAATGAAATGCAGTTGAGAGCACGGACTGAAAACATTCATACTAGACGTTAGCACCACCCAACATATTCTCATTCAACGGTTCATCTATTCCTCTTTATACATTTGTTTTCCTACGAATGTCCAGCAACACGTGTCAACTTCTGCTCGTTACATGCATACAGTCTTTTCAAAATAAACTTCCGTCTTCACAGGAAACAACTTCCTTTTAGGTTTAGGCAACAAAACTATTTTCTTAGGTTTCGGAAAATATTGTGGTTTGGCTTAAAATAACTCCGGAAGTGGATTTACCTTGCTGGTCTCCTGGGCGGAAGTTTTTTGACCCACCCATCCAGCCCGACCTCCTCCCTACGCGGCGTTTGGCTCTCTTTAAATTTCCTGGTTCACAATTATGTACAAATTGATTATGTGAGATATACCTGAGTTACAGTGGATTGGTTTCCTATAGGTATAGCTACAAACAGTGTACGAGACCAGCCTGCACCACCCGACCTCGATTGGATCTTTTAATATATGTTAAATGCCATAAAATTATTAGATCTGACAAATGGATCACAACATCTTCAGTCTTATCCATCTATTTGGAACATTTACAAAAATACACCAAAAATCTTGTTTTTCAGGTGAAGTAATAACCAACATATTTCCAGGCAACCTGGAGCACAGGTTGACAGTAAACAAGCTGTCAGCACGGTTACAGTCAAGTGTTGATTGAACACATGAAGCAGAGCTGATTTTAACAAATTTGCACGTTTACAGATGTTTATGCAAATCAGGTAAGTGAAAAGAAGGAAGTCATCCACTTTGGTCTCTTATGCGTTGTTATGCCTCATTTCCACAGCAAGGTTTGGCTCGACTCGACTTGACTCACTTTTGGTACCAGGTCATTTTCTCTATTTTGTTTTCCACTGCAGATAGTATCCGCTCAGTGTCGGCGGGATTCTCAGATGATCACCGTAGCGACGCCGCGTGAAACTGCTGTGACGTTATCTTCAACGGTACACTCGCTGAATCCTTTCATCCACCACCTAACAGATGAACATCTACATTTCGTCAACTGTACACCGCAATGTACGGTGCAGTGCATGGCATATTTTTTTGGGCAGACATTTTTTTAAATCTGGGGTGAGTGACTGAAAAAATTGTGGCCGCTGTTGACGGGCACAGCGTCGGGTTTGTGCCAACCCTGTTGCCAGAAAAAAAAGTTGGCATCGGACGTTTCTGCAATTGGATACATTGAATGGCATCATTTCTGAACCAAAAATTTGTTTTACAAATATGTTTCAGCCTCGTATCACGCTTGCAGAAACGCACAATGCAACGTGGTTAACGTGGTTAACGTTGTGAAACGATTGGTTAGGTTTAGGCAACAAGACTACTTGGTTAAGGTTAGAAAAAAGATCATGGTTTGTGTTTAAATAAGAAAGTAACAACATAGCGTAACGTAACAACTCACAAAACCACTATAGTTAGTTTTATGAAAAGCACTACATGGTTGGGCTTAAAAATGACTCTGAACGTTGTGAACACGGGACATGAACAGCGGACTCCTGGATGAAAGCCTTGTGATTGTTGGAGCCATCCACCTCCCGTCCCGCAAGACCACCATTTCGTCACTTGCTCTGACCAAATGTAAACACATCGACATTCAACGTATCCCTGTTTTGCAGAAACGTCCATTGCCAACCTTTTTTCCTGCCGACTGGGCTGGTTTGTGCGGGGTGTCCCGTGTTTCGCTAGAAACGATTCTCTCTGATCAATCAGTGGTCTGCAATGTTTTAACTCCACCTTCGATTATCAGCTCAGCTCGCTTGGAACCTCGACTGAGGTGGAAAAAAAAAGAAATACCAAGAACCAGGTACTATCCACAACTTTTGCTAACGAAAACCCCAAAAAGAGCGAGCGGAGTTGAGTAGAGTGGAGTTGAGTAGAGCCGTGCCGTACCATGCAGTGGAAATGAGGCATTATAGAGCCGTTGTGAAGTTAAATTGTCACCAAGGGAAACCCGTCACTCGGTCAGTCTTTAATGATCCATTGAAACTTCACACACAGTCATTTTCATTTCACGGAGACCTACCAGTTAATTTCCACACTGGCATAAATTAAGTTTTTTCTTAACTGTGTTTAGCATTTCAGCCGTTGGGTTTAATCATTGGGTGATAAAACAACAACTGGTAATATTTAATTACATAAATGACTTTGTAAAAAGCTGCAGATCGGGGATAAAACGCAGCAATCATCTCTCTGTGTGTCAGTGGAGGTTGGAACTCTCAGCTAATGAGCCGAGGGTTGAGCCCGAGTCCCAGGGCAATGGACAATTAACCAGGAGACTCATCTCAGACTTTCTTTCTCCCTTTCTTTTATTTCTTTTTCTTTTTGTCTTTCGAGCTATTCTGTGTAAATGTCTGTGAATGTGGAGTGCCCTGTGTGAAGTCATGTGTTGAGTAGAGCTACAGTCTATGTGTAACGCTCATTAGACAGAAGACCTCTTGCTCACAGCGGAGAGAGAGAGAGAGGGAGAGAGAGAGAGGGAGAGAGAGGGAGTATGTTCATGTTGTGTGGTCAAACTGTCCCCTGAGTGCTGAGAGAGGATGGAGGGATCAGAAGAGGGTGGGCGTTTTAAGACAATGCAGCTTTTGTGTTTGGACTTTATGATAAATACGCCGGTTATGTTAAAGCCAAGGATTAAGGAGAGGATGTAACAGTGAGCCTTTATGTTTGATCTCGAAAGTTTTTTTACAAATTACTGAAGGAGGAAAGAGCGAGAGACAAGACAATAACTTTTAACAGGCCATTTGGTATTCTATTCCAGCCCAGTTGCACAGCAGTTCATGAAATATTGACATGATTTAATGTATTGATTCATGTACATAGACTAAGATGTATCATTTTGTTCGTGATGGTCAGCACAAAATCAATTTGTATGTAATCCACGTAATTGTGAACCGGGAAGTATAAAGAGCAGTGAAGGCTGTGTAGGAAGGAGGTCAGGGTGGATGGGTGTCAAAAAACACAAGACTTTAGCCCAGTAGACCGGTGTTCGTGTCCCGTGTGAAACCACAAGTCAAAGTTGATTTATTTGTCACATAACTTCCGTACTTCTGGCACTTCTGGAATTATTTTAACCCAAACTGTGATTTTTTCCTAAACCTAACTAAGTAGTTTTGTTGCTAAGGCTAACCAAGTCGATCTATTCCTAAACCTAACTAAGTAGTTTTATTTTGAAAAGACTGGAGCGAAAATTGATACGTGCATAATGTGTTGCTGGACATTCATAGGAAAACGTACAAAAAAATATGTGAAATTTGTGTCTATGTACACAAATCAAATTAATTTGATTACATTTTGTGAGTATCTCACGAACTGCCTTGAGATTGTGTTCAAAAAGCCCTTTACAGTCACATGCAATTACTTTGCAATAGCAAATATGTTTTGTAGAAAAAGTAATGCCAGCTGGTTTATATTTCTTTATCATCATAAGTAAATGTTTAGATTTAAGTTTTCCCTTCAGTATAAACGTCTTACAACTATGCATGAAGAATGTTTTGTATGTTTATTAAAAGGAGCAGTGTGTGTAGAATCTGGCAGCATCTCCTGGCGAGGTAGCAGATTGCAACCAACTGAAACTTCTCCTGTGTGCCAAGCGTTCAGGAAAACTATGGTGGCTGACGCAAAAACAAGAAAACAGTATGAGAACTCCTTGTATTGTAAAATAAAGTTGCCAGTAAATGTAACCCAGGCAGTCATTTTGTTTTCTTGAAATTTTATCTGGCGAAGCAAATCAATCATATCAAGAATCAAGAAATCCTAATAATTCATCTTGAATGAAGACAGGCGGTGACACGCTGGTACCGTGTGATGCATTTAGTCGATGCTTTTAAACATGCAGCTCAACATGAGCGAGCAGGCGGGAGCAGGATGTCTCATAAGGACAAAGAAGACATAATGTTATGGGGATCGAACCGGGGACCTTTCCGTGTTCAAATGGCCTCTCTTCCATCTCTTTTACCCTGCTACTGCAAATGTTATACGTGCATTAAATATTGTTACATGACATTTAGCACGACATTTTCGGTTGAATAATTAAGTACCACAAGTCCATAAATCTTAACCGTGCCTGGCCCACTTTGCCGTATTACTCCGTGGCAGTATTACGGCCATGCTGACCAAAGGCTTCTCCGACTGGTTAATTAATCAAGTGATGTAAGGGAAAATAAAAATTACAGCTCATGTTGGTGTTCTCCAGCCCATACTGGGGGTTTTAACCAGCCACCCTTTGGTTTTATGAGTCAATAAAAAAGTTGAAAATAATGGCAGAGGAGAGATGGTGGGTAGGTTAGGAGAAGAATGAGAGGTAAAAGGTTAGACGGGGCAGACGGGAAGAGAAAGATGAGGAGGAAGTGGAGGGAAAGGAAGGAGAAGAGGGGGGCAGTTATGAGAATAAGAAGTGGAAGGGAGAAGAAAAAGGTCGGCTCTTTGCAAATTATTCATTCATTTCTTCCAGACAAAGCAACTGTTCTCTCTCTCTGACATCACGGTAAAAGCCGATGGAACAAAGCACACAAGAGTCCATTAGCGCGGATCACTGTGAGAGCTGCAGCCTCGGGTATCAACCTGAGTTCAGGTTATCGGATTCATTTGAAAAGCTCAAGGGCAACGCGGCAACACCGCCTTATTGAAACAACGTGCAACACAGAGGAAGCAGGTGGTGACAATCTCTGTACATTAAAACATTGTTAAGAAAAAAGACTCTTTACTATATATTGGAAGTATGTCAGTGTAGTAAGAAATGTGAGAACGTGCTTCCACTAGCAAACGAATGTGAAAATGGCCAACAGCCAACCATATAACATTTATTCATATAGTAGATCTCAATGCTTATTAAGGGGAGACACTGCAGGTGAATAAGGTAAAAGACAAATCACTAATAGATATCCATGAAACTTCCTTCCCCAGTTGATTACTTACATTAAAACAAGAGATCACACGATTCTGAAAATGGATGTTAACATATGCAAATGAAGCATTATTTTTTTTTTATCAAATGTGTGCTAATTTGCATACATTTCCACAACAGAAATCTAAACATTGGATAAAGCCAGGTTCAAAATTCTTATTTCATTTTGTTGACAAATTAGAGTCAAAGGTTTTTACAGAGGACATTTTAGATATCTCTTTTTATCACTCTTGTTATGTTTTTAGGAGTAACATGTTCTATATATCAGTCTATGAATAATATATAAACAAACACTTCTGTAAAATTGTAAAATGATATACATTTTGCAAGACGCTACAGGTGAATAGGGTAAAAAGATTAATTAATTGATATCACCATGAAAACACCCCGGTGGATTACTTACATTGAGGCAATTATTATTTTTTTCTTTGTCTTAAATCATCTGTTTAAATATCCAAATGAGGCATTATCTAATGGTAACTTCTGGTTAAATCTACAGACGCAAATAGACAAAGTAGTTAAGTAAAGCTAATATTTCTGGGGTTCCGGTGTAGCCAGCGGATATCCGGGAAAACACTTCATCTTCCGTGCACCGGCCATTGTTTATGGTCCAATTTGCAACTTGAAATGTGAGACTGGAGTTGGAGTTGAGAGACGACGTCTATGACCAGATTGTTTCACAAGTAGCCAGTTTATACTCAGTTCTATTTTGTCTTCAGATGATAGCTGGTGGGTTCCCAGATTGCATTTCAACCAATTCGTTCTGCCTCTTTTGCTCACCACACGGACATTTATGCAACCAAATCCCGCTTAAACATGATCACTTGGACTACAAACGGAAACCAGAACGCTTTTGATACCAAAATCGCGTCCTGTTGCCAACAGATAAACCCAATTTAAAAGATTTAGTTTGATATTAGACAACTATAGTCCCATAAAAAGCACAGAATATTCATGTTTCAAGACATAACCCCCCCTATTGTTACAGTATTTGAAATACATCTGAAACCCCTAAAGTTGTGGTATTTCATAATCAAAAGTTTCCAACCTTTCTTTAACTTAATATTCCATTTAATTCTCAACCCAGTAGCACTTTAATAGGAGTATGAGTCACTTGTCAAAAGCTGGATATTTGATATGTAATTTTGTAAAAGAGGGTCTTGTGTTAGTAAAATGGTTCACTCTCCCAACTCTCCTCTGTCTCTTTAATTTTTATACCACTGGGTTTAACTTGTCAGACCAGGACCCTAACAGGGTAAATTTAGTTTCCTGCTCTGGGACTCAAATCAGAACAATGCCAAATTAATGAAGCCATTTTATTTAAAACTGAAGAGTTTTTCCGTGCACTTGTTTAATGGCTCTCACAGTAAAGCCATTACCAAAGAGCACCATCCAATTACTGCCAGATATTATATTTCACATTAGTGCTCTTATTATCCGAGGAGGGTCCCCGCTGAGTAATTATGGTCGATCATTTAGGGACCCTGACTTTGGGACACTGTAGTGCTCTCGACGTACTGCAAAACACTTCTACCTTCGGTTCCTGAGCTATAGTTTAAGAGACACTCCTGTATGAATGTTCTCCTAAAGTACACAACAATGAGAGTTGAATCACAACACCGTCTTTTAATATTTAAAAGATAATCAACATTTTATCACAATCAATTCAAGTTCACATGAAAAGAAGAAGAAAATTAAATATTGTTCAAAACGTCTGGGGATGCTGTGTATTTTAAAGTTTTCTGAACACAATTTATATTGTCTTTATATACTAGTCTGGAGCTCTAAATAAATACTCCAAGCTGTAAGTAGCCAGAACGTGTTTAGTTTAAGGTTGACAAACATAAACCCAACACAGTTTCCATTTAAAGAGCAACAAACCTTCATTTAGACTGTTGGCTGTAGTGGCTCTGGTGTAGGGCGAGATGATCCACTCTGACCTTTGGGGTTAGGAATAACAAAACACACTGGAGAGCAGCTTCTCTCAGGGACTATCCCTTCCTTAAACCCATTAGTTACGGTTCTAGAGGGCTTATTTTTCGACATGCTGTGACTGATTTCTTTATGCTGCGTGTGTCATTTGTAAATTAAAAAAAAAATTACAGATTTTGTGGAACGACGTGGAAAACATGTTCTCTTTTATTATATATTTTCAGATTCTTCATATTTCCATTAGCACCCTTCTTCATATTCTTCCTCTGTACAGATGACTAAATTACAGGTAACAACTATGACAACAACAACAACTATTAAACATGGTTTAATAAAGTAGATACACTTTGTTCCCAAGATAATATAACTAAAGCCCTTTCGTAGCTTGTGTTTGAGTGTGCATGAGTAGTTGCTTTTAGCCGCTGACACACACACACACACAGACACACACACACTCACACACAGATAGAGTTCAGGTCTGTTTTTTGTTCATTGTTCACTTTTATCTATTCACAGTGGAGGGTTCAGTATCAGATTTATCAGATTTGACTGTCTTTTATCTGGATTAGGGATTAAAAGATTACAGCGAACATGAATACATAATCTGATTAAGCTATTTCATTATTACATTTACAAACCCCACACTGTACTCACATTGTTGTGCTATTGTACGTCGAGCGCCGGGCCGGTCAAACATTTCTGAGAGCTTAAAAAATTCAAACATCAGTATTGATGAAGCAAATAATGCTAATTACTACGTCCTCTCTTCAATGCAAACTATTTTCTTATTGTAATACTGACGACATTTGATTTCTATTCACTCTTTAATTTAGTACACCATAATGCATACAACAATACTTTGAAACCCAGATATTATCAGTCTTTCTCATATATTTTCAGACCAGTTGTAAACTCTTTATCAGTTATGTATTGTTCAGACATCCCAATAACCATTCACTATTGCCTGGGGCAAGTCAAATACCACTTTAGGCTAATAAATCTAGCAACTCACGTACCCGATCTGGCAAGTGGTAAAAAATAATTTCAGAGTTCATGATGGAAGGAGCTAAGGAGTGAGCCATCTCACTTCCTTCTCTGTTGAAAGGTGCACATGCACAAATAGCTGCAGGTAAAGATAAAGTTTATGAGCTGAAGCACAAATGAACATTTCAATTATCCTGGAAACAAGAGTTTAGTTGGGTGGCGTTAGAGGATGTGGGAAGATTAAACATGGCAGTTAACTTTGGTCTTTGTTGTTATTTGATAACCGCTAATATATAAAATGATTTGTAAAGTAAGAAATTACTTTGGGCAGGTAGATGCCTGACCTACTTGCCCAGTCAAAAACTGATGTTGAACCCTGCTTTTTGACCTTTACTGGTGCAGGAGAAAACACACACAATAAGATGATTGTCATTATACTACATTAAATCACACATCAGTCCATTGAGAACAATCACGCTTGCCACCTTTTGGCCTAAATGGGTTTTAGACCCAACAATTGCCCCAACGTACCTGGCACTTTCCAAAGAACCCGTATTTAATGGCAAATTTAGGAGGGCGAAGTCATCATGCAGTCTCGACAACATTACACCCTCTGCTACACTCGGACTGAAAGGTCATTTCACTCCACTCCACAAAAGGCAGGATGGCCGGCGGTTTGTTCAAAGTCAGAAACTGCTTCACAAAGAATAAACAAACTTTGGATCCCATCTGAGGCAAAAGGAATTCTTCATCAAACCCCAGTTCACCTCTCACTCTTACTTTAGTGACTGGCTCTTTGTTATTTCTCTCTATCACTCCCTTTCTTTCTTCTACCTCTTCCTCAGTCACACTTCCTCTACTATTTGTTTCTCTATCTGTTGTAAATAATTCCCTCAATCCACCTGGCCTCATTCCCACCTCTGCGACTGACTACACACTCTCACACCGACCGAGTGCTATCTGGTTTTGTGTGCAAGGTGCTGTCGGCAGCCACCTCAACAAAGTGTCTCTATTTGCTGAATGTAAGGTGCACTCAACACGCAACCACAACACAGGACAAAAATGCAAATATACACGTGTCGAGATGAACTGGAGACACAGTGGGAGACAAACCTCGACTCTCAATTAGCAACAATCGCTCGCTAAGAAGTAGCTCTCAAGTACATAACATCATTTGTCCCAAAAAGCTGAAGATACTCCGTTACACAGCACAGCAGTGCTTCTCTCCTGGGTGCCAGCTGGTGCAGAGCAAACCAAAGTAAACCGACAGAAATCAAAGTTCTAGTGCACACCAGGATACAAGGATTTCATCACCTGGTGGCATACAGGCTCTACGTGAATCTGATGAGGCAACATGTGAAGCGTGTAGTTCGCTCCGTCTTGTTTTTAATGTTATCTGCTCATAAAATCATTTGTGTTTTTGCAGCTATTTCTCTTCACGATTAAAATGTGACAACAGGAAATGTGAATGTAATGATGGAATAGCCGCAGTATGATAACGCAGCCCGTTTGCACGAAAAGGCGTATAAATGCCACGATAATGAGCAATAATGTTCAGTAAGTACGCCTTTATTGATTTTTGCTCGTCACGTGTACGCGATGTATCCTGCAATGTAAACACATCCGTGTATAAATGCTACGGTAAGAGTTAGTGGCGTATGAAAGGCAAGAAAGTCTGGATGGGGATGTGTCAAACAAACACCAGACTTTTAACCAGGAGACCAGTGTTCAAGACCGTTGTTGACCAATTTTTTGTTTTTTAAGTTGCGTTAGTGATGTTTGTCACGTGACGATTGTCACATGGTTTTATTGATGTTTGTGATTTGGTGCGTAGTTGGGTTACATTGCTTCTGTCCATATTGTATGTAGTTAATTTAAGCCAAACCATGACGTTTTCTCTTACCCTAACTAAGTGATTTTCTTGCCTAACTGTGGAAGTTTGCGTGGTGTACAAATGACACGCAAAAAGGCTTAAAAACAAACAACAAACACCAGACTTTTAACGGTTTGAAACCATTGTTGACTGGTGTTTTGTTTTGTAAGCTACTTTAATGACATTTGTGACGTGGTTTTTCTTAACGTTTGTGACGTGTTTTCCGTAGTTGGGTTATGTTGTATCCGTATGTATTTTACTTAGTTTAAATACTTAATTTAAGCGCAACCATGATGTTTTCCATTACCCTAACCAAGTGGTTTTCTTATTACACGTATTATCATGAAACGCGGAATGTCGGTGTAATGTTGTGGTATATATACGCCTTTCCATGATACAGGTTGGCTAACCATGTTTATGTGATTGATGAACCAGTGATGATAGGATGTCTGCACTCATGTTTTTTTGTTCCACTGATGAAAACAAAAATACCATTACAAAACAGGCACACAGTACATGTTGTGACACCTGAATAAATAACACCTGTGCCAAACTTGCTTTGTTTATCTAACATGTTAAGGGATGGACAGGGGGGAAAAAAATGGAATTGCAAAACCACGGACATGTGATCCAGCCCATAATGGACCATTATCATAAAGATACAGACCCATTGCTTTTATGTCATTTTCTCCATGCTCATCCATATTGTCTCCATCTCTCCGTCTCTCAGAGAGGGATGGAGAAAATGCTCCAGAGTGGCAACACTGCTGTTCCAAAATGACCAACCATCCTCGTAACACAATGCATAAAGGGGGCACAAAGAGCATGTGTGTGATGCTTTGTGGGATAGCATGGAACATAGGTTATAAAACCATCTGTATGTGTACAGGAAAAGATCACCTTTGTTGTTTTTCAGCCTGTCTTTGCTGAATGCAGTGGGAAAACAAAACAACTAAACACGTATAACCTTGTTACGAGTCGCACGCAGTCACACCAGATGAATGGAAATGTAGGCTGCATTTGCTATTTCTATCAACTTGCATATTTGTAGTGCCGTTTAACAAGTTAGACCAGAAATAAACAGACCTCGTAAACATTGTAGTTCCTTTTTAAATAGCTAAATCAAATGTATGAGAATCATAAATTGTATTGACATTGAACTGCAGAAGCTTAGCTGTCATTTCTTTTTCATTTGCTGTTGTTATTGTAAAATATGTATAGTTATTGTAGTTGTTTGTAGTTGTTTATAGTTGCAGAAATTACTGTGATTTCATTCTTACTCATCACATACTGACGCTTTGTCAGACACACCTGGCGTCACTTGATGCTTGCAGTTAACACGTGCTTAATGTTGTGAATTCAAACAGAAACACTTAGGTTTAGGCAACAACAATGACTTAGTTAAGTTTTGGAAAAAAAACATAATGGTTGGGCTTAAAATTACAACATTTGTAAAGTGAAAGTGAAATTTAACATTGTGAATACAGGACACACACAAACAGCTGACTATTAAGTGAAAGTGAAACTTATCGGTCTCCTGGATTAAAGCCCTATGTTTGTTGGACCCATCCACCTCACCTCCTTCCCGCCCTATGTGTTTTTTCGCTCACCACACTGAATGTTTAATATTGCCGTGGCTGGGTTTACATTGTAGTTAATGAAAAGCCCGGTGTGTCACATACAGGCGCTAAAGGGGGCCTTGTGCGTCAGCATCACACATGTCCAGGGGCGTGGCAAAGCGTCGGTATCTAATGACAACGGGCTCGGTTTGTAGAAGCGTACAATGCCAACATATTTACCTGGCTACTGGGCTGTGTATTGACCACGTATACCTGCACAGTGGGGAATGAAGACTCACATTAAATACAAAGATAAGTGGCTTCTGAAGAAACACACTAAAGAACCAAGATGTTCCTCTCAGAAGCACCAATATCACATGACAACTTGTAGTTGCGCTTAAGAGTTAATGGTCTGCACAATAGTGAGCGTGGCATGAGCCCAAAAAGCTGCACTGTGTTCAGTTTCTTGCATTTCTGTGGCTCCATGTTGCAGAAGGAGTTCAGGTTCATCACTGAAGGACATTTTCCTATTCAGTCTTAATTATCTCTCTTCCTTATCAAGCTTAGCAGTGCAAGCTTTTCACACTGACAGCCTGTCAATTCCAAGCTCCTTTCATCCTTCATCTTAAAGCTGCTACCACTGCTGCCTTTATGCACAAAACTGACTAAATTGCTGATGCTGGTTGTATGTGTGTTTTATGTAAAAGCACTCCATGACATGATGCAATAATGACACACAATAAAGGAAATGTAGGGCTCAAACGACAGGAGGACGAGCAGTTTTAGGTGTTTTTGCAGCATGTAAAGGCCACACCATCACTCTCTGCAGGAACCAGCTGAGCAGAGAGCTCAGTCAGATTTAGCACCACAGTAAAACCCATTTAACAATGTGAAAGGAATATTGAACAAACAACACTAAAAAAGGGTGAATTTAATGCGATGAAGCCATTCACTTTAAGCCATGGTGACAATTGCAATGCTCTGCACCACAATGCATTCAGAAGGGGTGAGAGCAGCTGATTTGATTGGCCATTGATTGAAGTCCTTCCACACACTAGCTGCTATATTCTTATTGCCAACAGCCTATAGCCTATACTCAGTGCACAAAACTCTGAATATAGAATATTCAACCCAGAGGGGATGATTAAGTCTGTGGTTTATTTAGAAGCCATATTTCAAAGAAAAAACTCAGTTCATATATATATATTTTTTGGGGGGAGAGAATTGATCCTCTAAAACCAATAACCTACCAGCAGTAAAATAATTTGCGTTCCAAGAAAAAATCTGTGTATTACAGTTGAAAAAAAAGAAACTACAGAGAGACTGCCAAAACTAAACTGCAGTGTGTAAACACACAACAAAGCAGCAGTCCTTATTCAGAATAAATGCATGCAGAGGGACTACACTTATATAATATCAATGTTTCCTGGTAGCAGTGGCATGAGATATATAACACTACTTACATTACTTACCAGGTTATATTCTTGCAGCCTTACTGGCAGCTCAATGCTACCATCACCAGCTCTGTGAGTGTTTTCTGTGTGTACCTCATACATCATGTTAAGAGGCTATTTCTATAGATCCAGCCTAGCTGTGGCACCATGTCTAACCCTAATCACCTTCTGTCTGTCTCTTGATGTCCCTCTCCCTCTCTCTTTCCCAACCTCCCTCTGACTCTTCCTCGCAAATAATGGCACCAGTCTAGTGCCTGCGTCTGTTGAAATTACCTCACCACCCATTACCTTTCCCAGAGTCCTCCTAACCAACCCTATTTCAGCAACCCCAAGCCTACCAGAACGGCTTCGAAAACTTCTCTGCACACGGAGCCGAAGTCATTGGATGTGCTTTAGCCTGAACCCCAAATACTCATTAAGCTAACGCTCCGTCATTAAGCACGTTGCCCAACGTTATTAATCTCAGAGGAGCTTTAAAAAGGCTTTTACAGGGAGCGAGGGCATGCCGGCTGCCATTTTTTAGATGCTACACAGTCTGAATGTCCATATATCATAGCCAGGAAGGTGGTGAATAAAAAAATAAACTGTAAATGAAGGAGGTCATCATAAAGCATCACAACAACAAATATAACAACATTTAATTATATTTCCAGATATATATGTCTCTAAAGACTGCAGCTCACTGGTGTTTAAACAACCCACTCTCACTCCCAACTCCTCAAATACCGCCGTTTGGTCTGTCTCCGTCTGCATCGGAAACCGACCCAGCCTTTAGCGACAGTATGTGACGAACCGGGCTTTCAACTAACTCCAATGAACCCATTCGCTGCGTTATTTGGCGGTCGGAGCAAGTGACGTGAGAGTCTGTTCATGGCGGGAGGGAGGGAAGGTGGATGGGTCAAACAAACACAAGATTTTCAACCAGGAGACCAGCGTTCATGTCCTGTGTGAAACAAAAAAAAAGTGACTCGTCGGTATCGTAACGTGAAGTTAACGTAAACCACGACCGTTTCCTAACCCTAATTAAGTGGTTGTGTTGCTTAAACCTAACTTCCTGTAAAAAGAGAAGTTTATTTTGAAAGGACAGGATGTATGTAATGAGCATACATGTATATTGACATTATTATTGATTCTGGTTTGGACTAGGGATGAGTCATGATTCAAAATTTTTTGGATAGTCATTAAATTATAAAAAATGTAATAGTTTATGCGACTATTTGTCCCATCTTAAAAAAATATATATTTCCTTTGCATTAACTGTTGCAGGAGCTGCCTGGTAGTAACGGCAAAATAAAACTCACCAAAACCGTCTTGGTTTGTCTTTCCACCGGCCTCCTTCACTGTTCCAACAATATGGTTGAAATAAACTCTTGAACTTTTAATCCATAGCGATGGGAAAATGTGCCAAATCTAAATATTGTGTTCTTTTTTCTAGAAGTCTTTTGACCTGCACATCACTAAAACCTTTCGTATTATTCTCAACCAGATGTGGAATGTGATGAGTAAATATCCTCCTCCTCCTCTAGTCCTGTCTTTGCCTCCTTGTGACTTCAGATATGAACGCAGCACGACACTGGGTTGCATTCGCGGCCCGCCCCCTCAAAGGAGTGATGAGATGGATATGACACTGTGAGTTCACGGGGGTCAAGGCTTGCTTGGCTGTGTCTGTGGATAACAACAACCTGTGTTCAACATTTGTCCCACTGGAACGAAACCAACCTTCTAATGTGATGTGATCTGATATGACGATAGCTGTCTCTGTTCTAAACATCCTTGTCTCTTGTTCTTTCTCGTCTGTCACTCTGTTCCTCTGCAGATTATTAGTGGGCTCTTTGTCTCTGATTTTTTCCCTCTGTGATACACCAGCTCTCTCCAGCTGTCTCCTACAGTACAAGGGGGAAATGTGTCATTGTACCGAAGCACCTTTCACTATACAACTGTGACAATTAAAGAAAAAACAATATCAAGCGTCTTAGTGAGGTGTTGGCCCACCATAAGCCTCCAGAAAAGTGTCAGTGCTCCTTGGCATAGACTCACGTCTCTACAGGAGGGATGAGCACCATTTGGTTCATGTGATATCTTACGGAAAAGTTATTCTTACTTTTTCTTTCGTTTTCCAGCAAAACGTGTCAATTTCATCTCGTTACATGCATACAGTCTTTTCAAAATAAACTTCCTTACTACTACTGCTTTACTGCTTGACTACTTGGTTAAGTTTAAGAAAAGATTGTGGTTTGGCTTAAAAAAAACTAAAGAGAGATGAGCTGTTAGGGCAATGATACACGGGGCTAAACTATGTCTAATGATTGTGATGCTACTTCAGATACAGTTAGCGTCTTGTTGGCAAGAAACATTTTAGTGTATTCCTGACTTGATGTTTTACTTTGTGCCGTATTCCAACCCTCTACATCGCTCAGTCCCACGTCAGCAACTCTTCTTTACTTTTGTTCTCCTCTCCTTTCCTCCCTACACAAACATTGCTTTTCATCTTTTGTTTTTTCTTTATTGTAATCACATGCTTACTTTGACTCCCCGATGCAGAGCAGACATTTCCTTTCCTGACCTTGAGACCGAATCAAAACATGGACATAGCGTTGCAAAATGTCAGAACATTGGCATCAAAGGCAAAAATAAAGCAGTTGGCCTTTTGGAGTTCTGAGCTTTCTGAAAGGCACTGATGGCATTAAGATGTGTTTACATGTTATGTTGGCCAACAGGAGGCTCTGCTCAAAAAGTTTTCTTCACTCCAACATTTCAACCAGAAAGTCAACAGTGGATAGAAATGGGCTGTGAAGCTCTGACAGGCTAATTGACAAAAGTAAACACTCCTCTGCTTTCTTTTCCTCTCATCTCTTACTTCATCCTCTGCTTGACTTTCTTTTGTTTGTACTTAACTTTGCGCAACAAGGACCCGAGATCAGGATTTCTCAATTTCAACAAAATCAACAACGGAAACAGATGGACTGTGAAGTGATGTTTTGCTTGTCCTCCTGTCTGTCCGTTAATAGTATTTTATAGTATCTTTCTCCGCATTAAATATTTCCCCATTTCAACATTACAAATATGTCAAATGCAACATTATTATTATAACATTAATACATCTTCCACTCCTTCCCCTTTCTCCTCTTTTCTCTCACAGCTTTCCTCAGAATGTGCAGTTAGTATCGTTGACATCTTGGTTTTACAACAATATATTGTGTTTCCACAGAAATAAGTTGCAGCTGCAGAACAGAGACATAAACACCATCTGAAACATCAGCATGCACCATTAACACAATCACAACGATCCATACGATAACCATATGCAGTTAAACACCACCTTAGCACCATATATAAAGTGAAAGTAGAATTTAAAATGTGGTCCAGTTATTTTATGGTTTTCTTTTTGTTGTTTGTTTTTCTTGATTCAGGATGATTTTCAATGGTTCATTTAGTCAGATTTCACAGTTTGACTTACAAACATGATTGCTGACAATCTGGGAACAAAAACCTGAACTCACAGCAAACATGTAGACCCGACTGTGCTCCAGAAGACAGCGTGTTAATGTGTCACATTTTGTATTGCAGAGACCTGAATATTACACGCCTGTATTAACATGCAGTACCAGCAGGGAGCAACAAAGCCACTACCGACTTAGGTTTAGGCAAGAAAACCACTTAGTTAGGTTAAGGGAAAATGTCATGGTTGGGGTTAAAAAAAGTATGGAAACAATGTAAAACACGTACGGAAACAGCATAACGTTAGTATGGAAAACGGAGGTAATGTGACAAACATCGCAGCTGGCATTAATGCCAATGGAAAGTTGTTTTTTTCTGTCAGATGGTTGAAAAACATAGAATAAAAGTGTAAAGATGAACAAAACATGAAAGGGCTTTGTGTAATATTAGGGATGTTTACATGGGTGTGCCATCACCAAGTAAAGTAACCAAAATACTATGAACAAAAATGAGCTGAGCAGTCGACCAGCTCGGAGCAGGCGAGCGGCGGACCGTGAAAGAAGCACTCATTCTTGGCACCAAGATTGCAGAGCATCCAGTAAAAGCTCACTGACTAAAGCACCTCTATTTCCAGACAGGTTTACAGTCACTGTGCTTCACACTGCTGTCGTTGTTGATATTTGCCATTTTTTGCAGCAATAAAAGAGTTTGCATCTCGTTTTAGAAGAGACCGTTTTTGTTTTCATCTCAGTAAAATGAGTAGCCCACAGTATATGATACAATATCATCAAAGGAAATGAAACAATACCATAAAACTTTATAGGCCCATTTTGTGGAAATGGGCAATCGTTGTTTTATATGGAGAAAGATATAGCTCCAGCTACTTAAAGAGAAACTCAACTTTGAAATATATTTCACACATAGAGCCATCCGAATCCCACCATCCTGCTTCTGCCCAGTGTGCTGCCTCAGAGTATTTCTCCTGAACTGGCAGAATGAAACAAAAAAATAAGCTTTACCATGGCTACCTGCCAACTTTTCTTTTTTTGCACAGTCTGAGAGCTTTACAGGAAACACAAATAAGAATTTTAAAAATCATGTCAGTCAAGTGAATTTCACTGAGCCTTCCTACCAGCAGACATTTTAAAGTTATTACAACGGAGCTCTTTCTTTGAAGATCTTTGATTTAATTATTAAGACCTTGAACTGTTGCATCTGTACAAGTCTACAGCCTGACAGATACTAGATGTTTGACACAGATACCAATATTGTGAGGAAATAAAATAATAACATTTAGATGTATCACCCAATGTTTGATTTTGGGATGTTTCTGAATCCTGGGAAAATTATGAAAATTACAGTTTCTTTTACAGTGATGAATTTTACAACATTTCAAGTGAGTAAAACGTATCACTGATGTAGTGCCAGTTACAGTGATGTGCCATCAAACATTACAGTTGATATGTATAAATCCTGATCCTACCCTCTGCCTCGCTTCCCCTGCAGATGCCCTTACCACCTCTCTAGCACCGGTGCTTCAAATTGGCAATCGGGCTGACTCTTAAAAGTCTGCCGAGGAGGAGCCAGGGGAGCCAGTGTGCCAGTTCGGCAGTCCAGGGTTGTGTGTGTGGACCAACTTGCGCCGTTCCTCGCTCCTCGCAAGAGGAGATGTTTTTTAGTTATCTAGCTGTCTTACTTTGTCAGTAAGCTTGTCTTTAGTTAAGTACTTTAAGTTGTGGATATGAGTTTGTAGCTGTCAGTTTTGGTTATATTTAGTTAAAGAAACATTCTTTGCTGTTGCATCATTCTCCATTTCCCCATTTATTCTTTTCCACCTGGTTTAACTTTTCATAGTTACTCCCCCATCCCCTAGCCTTAAGTGGGGTCGTAACAGTTGGGGGCTCGTCCGGGATATGAACCCAGAACCTCTCGTAACAATATCTTAAAGAAAAGCGTGCTAATAGGATTCCTTAAATGCCATCCAAATATGCTACTTATCCAGATTTTGCTAAAATGTGTAGGAGTGGTGAAAAAAAAAAGAATCTGGAAAAATAGAAAATAGCTGAAACAGGCGTGCACTGCTGGACTGACTACATACATTCACAACCAAGGAATTCAGAAGAAGACAGAAAATGTAATCTCTTTGGCAGAGGTAAAACTTTAGCCTAAAACAGTGTAAAGTCCCACCAATGTATCAGTTGGGATTTAGTTCATTCAGCCTCAGACCTGCAGACTCTAAACTGTCATGTAGAGACACAACCTGAGGCTGCTCCTCTGACAGCATATTAGCTCCAATGTTGGTGGATTAACAGAAGCTTTGGGTTTGTACATCCAGAAACATTCAGTTTTATGAGCAGAAAATGTCTCCCAGCCTCAAAATAATAACCCTGAAACTTGCTTCCACTAAGTCCCCAATGTTACCAATCTCTTGTTCACGCTCATTTTTTCAGATCTGCAAAATCTGCTATTTTACATCTTCGTTTATGACTGCACAATTAGATAAATTGCATTTAAAAATATAGTACATATATACTACCATTCACAAGTTTGAAATCTAATTGCCACAGAAACTTGATTATAGTCAGATGTATGAATGGTCTTTCATGCTTTTATATAGTAGAAAGTCTTCTTTAGTTTTTACAAATAGATGTTATTTTGTATGAAGTGTTTGTTTTGTACATGGAGAACAAAAAATGCTGCACAATAGTTCAACCAGACGGACAACTGAAAGGGCAGAAAGAGACAAAGATCCCTCTGAGCAACAGATGAATAAATAAATCATTAGTCACTGGTGAAAGAAACTGGAAGCTTGGCATCAAAATGTGTGCAGATTTAAATAGAACCAGGTTCTTGTTTCAGTGTCAAGTGCATTATAATGCAGTCTGTAACAAGCTGGAATTAACAGCAGCAACGTGTTGCTTTTAGCGAAGTTCTTCTTCAAACTTCACAATGGAAACAGAAAGTTAGTCTATAGGGTTTGCATCAGTGGGCTATCTCTGAGAAGTGAAGCCAATGCTGAAGTGCCTTAAACTTGTATTATTTCTGATAGCCAGCAGGGGGCGACTCCTCTGGTTGTATAGAAGTCTGATTATAGAGACGTCTATGAGAAAATGAGTCTACTTCTCTCTTGATTTATTACCTCTGTAAACATTGTAAACATGAGTTTATGGTCTCAATCTCTAGTTTCAAGTCTTCTTCAATACAGCATGATGTTCATTTAGTAAGTTATGGTCCCATTTAGAGTCAGATAGACCATAAAGCAGGGGATGCTTTAGGGCGGGGCTACCTTGTGATTGACAGGTCGCTACCACGGCGTTGTCCAGTTTGGGAGTTGTCCGTGTTTTTTTGTCTTATAACTTTAACTTTAACTTCTTTTATTGACGCATATCCTGTACAGATGGCAGGATCATGCAAAGGAAAGTAAGGACAGCAATATTTCTTTGTTCTAACAACTCCATATGTTCACAGCTAAATCAGGAAGAATGGTGACGTTCTTGCAGCGCCAAGAAAAGATCAGGGTTTTGCATCCTGTTTACAGCGAGCAGTCGAGCTGGTTTTTATTTACATTTTCTTCTCCACCATGTTTCTTCCTTAACAGTGACTTAATACCAGGCTAGCAAAAGCTGTGGTTCTCTGCCTATACTCTGGTTATTTCAAGTGTTTCCACCACAGCCATCACCGCTGTGATGCACCTGTAACCACACCCAGCAGTGATGTCACAGTGTACCGACCCGCTGGGGTACACTTCCACATCCACCTCATGTACATCACCTCAAAGAGAGCACTATCAGAGCCCTGCAATATGTGGATTTAACATGTAGTGACACACTCATGCATGATTATCCAGACTCGTATCACTTGCACAAACTACAAAGAAAACACACACACAGTGAGAGAGAATTTTACAAAACACTGAGCCTGCACTGTGGTACACAACTAAGCATATTAAGCAGGGAGGAAGACAAGAGAGCAAGACGGGAAGTGAGACAGACAGACAGAAACACAGACAGATGGAGAGAGAGGAGGGTGATGTGTGAAGAGAAAGACAGCTGGGGAATAGCAAAGTGAGAAAGGGATAAAAAAAAAAACGACAGCCGTCAATCACTCTGTGTGTGTCTGCGGAGAAGGATTGAAATTCTGATCAGATCCCCAAACACACACCTGAATAAAAGGAGGGAGACTGAGCTCTGCTTGTGCATTTGTGCATATTTAGTTGTGTTTTTGTGAATGTGTATCAGTCTTGTAAGTATGTGTGTGCATGCTTTGTCTGTATTTTTTGGCGGCTACAGCGATACGTGTAGAAATATTTTATGTTTAATGGAATTTGTGTGTTTAAATGTTACAGGTTGTGTTATAAGCATCTATGCTGTTTGTCTGAGCATCTGTGTGTTTCTTTGGGTTTGTGTCAATGTGTGTGTCTGTCAGTAAACACTGGGGTTCCAGGGCATACATAGATTCAACAACACATTAGTCCCTAGTTGGGTCAAAATGTCAATATTCACTATTCACACAAACAGTAAACCCCGGTACGCCAAACCAGCGGGGAATGGAGGTCGGCCCCAGTTTTTTAAAGGTTATTTCATACGGCATTTCCTTTATATAAGAGAGACGGAGATGATGGAGGTGAGGAAAGACTGCAAAATAGGAGGGGGTTGAGAGAGGGAGAATCAATCATAGCTCAGAAGCTTAGGTATTATCGCCACATATACAGTTGATTTACCTTTTTTAAACTGTTTTATAATATATTAAGTTAAATAAAAATGTTGAATGTTAAGATTTCTAATAAATTAATTAGTTTACTTTGCCTCCTCTGTTTATTGCTTGTTGTTATGGTGAACATGTTAGCAAACAGTTGCCTTTCTCTGCATCCAACAGACACAAAGCAACAACATGGTTATTAGGTTTGAATCTTACAGTATTTATGCATGTAATTAACTATTTTTACAGGAAATATAAACCGAGCAATGTATATCCAAGCCCCCAGGAAGAGCGCCAAACGGTGGTACTAGAACTTCCGTGTCCGTCACGTGATGCCATTTTGCCCAAAAATACGTTTTCCTATAGACTTACATTGGGAAAGAGATGTCTGTAACTCAGAGGATCATCATTTTTTAGGTGAATCAACTTCCCAGTATGAACACTCTGATAGTCCTTATTTTAATTGTTAGGTCCCAAAAGTTGTAAAATGCCCTAATAGCTGAATTCAGAGTTATGTCCCTTCTTCCGTTCATGTGAATCAGACCCAGACCGAGGCTGGAGCGAGGTCTGGTAGGCGGAGCTAGCAAGCCGTGACGACAGCGTGACGTTGGGACCCCGTGACCGAGTGGACGCTACTGCGCCTGCTCTATGGGCCCAATGGATGCGGAAGACCGCCGGATGATCCGGGTACTTTTCCACTCGGAAGTAGAGCCATATTGGCTTCATGTGCCACCGAGCAACTTTTATAGGAATGAACAGGGTACTCAGTTTACATATGTATTTTAAGCCCAACCATGATGTCTTTCCCTAAACCTAGCTAAGTGGTTTTGTTGCCTAAACATAACTGTGCACGTTAGGTAGTCTGGTGTAAAAATGACATGTAAAAAGCCTAAAATGCGTTCTCATGACGTGCGGAATGTCCTTGTAATGTCGTGCTATTTATACGCCTTAATGAGATCGGCAGGACTAACACTTCAATTGTTAAAGTTTCTGTTCTTATACCTATCTGTTTATCTAACTCAACAGATTTTAAGAGTGGGAAACAGTCAGGATAAGGTCTCTATTTCCACTTGGGCCACACATGCTAAGAATGTGTTCAGTGTTTATACTGTGTAGGACTTTAGAAAACATGTCCACCGAGTGGCATCTGTGATTATTAATTCTTCCTCCCACCCATTCAAAAAAATAGGGATAGCAAGAGCAGCAGCCTCAAACGATCCCATCGCCGCTACCCACCAGGCCAGTTGACAGCTCCATATTTATGGTGAGTGATAGGACGAAATCACAGATGACTCAAAACTAAATCAGCCAAATTATATCTGTATATCTATCTGTTGTGCCACTCAATTGAGTTTTTGATTAGATTTTTGCAACCCACTGACTACCTTCGTGCTCTCTCTTTGTCTCCGTAGCACATTTTAATATATTTGAATTTTCTCCCCCGCTATCTCTCCCTGCGTCTTTGAGACAGATAAAGCCTGGTGCTTTTCGATTGGAGCGTAATGGATGATTTTGCTGAGTGGAAAATGACGGGTTATTTCCTTGAAGTCTATCATGGCAGCAGCCGACAACGGTTTCTAAGTCAGCAGGGCTCAGTGGAACAAAGGGAGGAATTCAGGTGATTTTGTTTGGTGTGCCTTTGATGCAACAGGGGGGATGATTGGAGGAGTTTCTAGGAGGAGGTCTCGGTGTTTCTGTCATTGTTTTCTCTGTTCATGTCTCTCTGTTTGGATCTAACTCACCGTCTCTTAATACCTCTCTCCATTTTCACACAAGTCATACAGTTAGTATTCATTCGTGCAGACTTTTGCAGCTGAAATGCAAACCACAAAATTAAATGGAAACCATGATTGATGTTTAGCTGAATTTTAAAAATCACTTGGGGACATGCGGATGATGCAGGGGCAAATGGTAGCAACAAGGGAATTCAAAGTGCCAAAGGGAGTAAAACATTAAAATGGAAGATATAAATAAGCTAAAATAAGGCAATCAAACAGTAGAATAAACATATTAATATTAAAACAAGACTCTTGTGCAGCAGTGCAGAGATGTAGGTTCAAGCAGGAGCTCCTGGTCGGTGCTGCTCATAATTGCCGGGTTTTGCAGATGTGATGCAACAAATCGGCGAACTTCTCTGAACTTTAGTTTGTCCTGTGCTGGACTGTGGAGAAATATACAGTAGCTGACTGACTGTGTCAAACATGTAATAAGACTATAATCGATCACACTTTCAGTGACTTAAAAATAAAGTTAGGCATAACATTAAGGAAACTAGATTTACTGCCACGCAGTTGTATTCCTCCGCCAACCAGTCAAGTTGCAGTTTACATCCACGTCTGTCCAAAATGTCATCACTTCATTCATTTTATGCTATTAGACATGGCCAAAAAAGTGTTTTGTGAGGTCACAGTGACATTTGACCACCAAATCTAATCCGTTCATTCGTGTGTCCAAGTGGACGTTTGTGCCAAATTTGAAAAGCTTCCCTCCAGGCGTTCCAGAGATATCACGTTCACAAGAATGGGACGGATGGACGGACAGACGGACAACTCAAAATCCTAATGTCCTCGGCCACGGCTGTCCCTGGCGTGGATGCTTAATAGTCACACAAATGGTCTTTGCAGAGAGTACTGAAGAATAGGATAGATTTTCCTCAGTTTAACGCTTCTGTGTGTTCACACATGGAGAAAAACATCAGCATGGATAGCTCTGTTAACCCTTCACCTAGAGAAGGTATATATAAATGTGCAGATCTGTGTTTTTCTTTTAGAATATAGTCCTCAGATTGTAGAGAAAACATAGCTAAGAGAACATATGAACAGAGATGGTGTTTGTTCGGTGGCACCGCCGGTGTGGAGGCATTCTAACCATAAAAAAGGTCTTTGCAGAGCGTACTGAAGAATAGAAGTCCTTAGAATCAGAACATATGAAGACACAATATCTATCTGCACTCAATCAGACTTATTCATGTGAAGCATTACAGTAAATATAATACAAACATTTCACAAACACAACAGAGAAGCGGCAGATGGACAGACGTTATATGGCAGAGACACTGAGTGAATGTGATGCTGTTAACCTTGTCATTTTCCACCGACAAAGCTGAGTTATTGAGAAAGGACAAATTCAAGCACATATTATGGAACACAAGTGTTTACTGATGGAGAACTTGTGCATGCACAGTTTCCCTGCTGTGACAAAGAAAATGATATTCCCATATGATGACAGATTGTTGGATTTTCAGCGATGTCTGTCAAAATGTCTTAAGCAAATATATATATATCACATAAACAGTATATCTGTGGAACGTAGCACATGTCGGGGGAGCAGTGTTGCCTAGAGAAGAGCACCTGATCCAACAATCTGAATAGGATACCTCCAGGACATCCACCTAACTGGGAGAAGACCCCCCAGCGCTGATCCTGACATGCTACAGGCACACATGAAATATCCCATGTTGTACTGCAACACAGGGCCGCTGAACAATGTGACTGTTGCCCCCATAACCTGGAGGTACGCAGCCAAAATTGATGGATAGATGTATTTTTTTTTTCTTCACCAATTTAAATCACATACCAAGCTGTCTCTTTCTCTGGCAAACGCAGGGGTGTTTATTTTCCTCAGGGTTTAGTTTTTCAGCAGAAGGTCACACCTGCCAAACACCTTTCAGCCAAGTTTGAATATACAGTGGGAGCCAATGAAACTGTCCAGCATCCTGCAACAATACTGAAATGCCCCAACGTTTTCTTCACCTTCCCGATCTCATGGGAAGTCGTATAAGAAGCATTACATTACAAAGACATGCCATGTATTATGAGAATGCATTTTAGCCTCTTTCGCGTGTCATTTTTACGCCACGCAACAAAACTACGGTAACAGCCTCAGTTATGTTTAGGCAATAAAACCACTTAGTTAGGTTTAGGAAAAACATCATGTTTAGGGTTAAAATAAGTACGGAAACTAAGTAAAATATGTGCGGAAACAACATAAGAGAAGTATGGAAAACATGTCACTAAAAAACATCACTTCAAAATAACTCAACAACACTTTGGGACACAAACACCGGTCTCCTGATTGAAAGTCCTGTGTTTGCTGGACCCATACACCGCCCGCCCCATAAGCAGTCTTAGCAACAACATCGTGGTTGGGAATAAAATAAGTACGTAAACAACGTCAGAGAAGTACAGAAAACACATCACAAACGTCCCTAAAGTGAATTCAAAATAATTCAACAACACTTTGGGACACGAACACCGATTCTCCTGGTTGAAAGTCCTGTGTTTGTTGGACCCATACACCTCCCCTCCCACCCACCATAAGCTGTCTTTCTCTCTTTTTATTGTACGTCACTAGCTCTGAGCGTAGCATATTTACGCAAATGTGTTTGCATTGCAGTCAATGCAGACTACAGAGCAGCTAGTGTACTTCTGTGTGAATTATCGAGGTCATTTATGAGGAATCCTGAATGCTGCTCAGGGATCCTGGATGTTAAAATTTGTATAGAGGTATAGTTGTGGTTGGCCCTTCAGGTCGAAAGCCACATAGAAACCTTGAACCCAGAAAAAGTAAACTTTATGGGTGTTCTAAATGTTTAAGGAATCCATTAATTTTTCATGTTTTGGAGGGTGATCGCTGCATAAAGACTCAGGCAGAGAGGAGAAGACAGAATGAGAAAGATGGAGGAAGTAATTCTGTTGTTCATTTATGGGCCTTTTTTCATTCACATTTTGCACGTCTCTCTTTTAAATATTAATTTCATTCATGTTGAATGTGTACAGGCATCCAAGTTACAGAGCGAGCATTTTTTGCTCTCTCCACACTAATAATTGCCTCGTAGCATGTGTGTGTGTGTGTGTTATCGCTGCAGTGCATGCATCTGTTCCAGCATGTGATGTGTGTGTTGGTTTGTGTTCAGTGTTGTTTTTGAGCACGTGTCTGCATGTCCGTGTCACGGGATGTAAATTCTGTGTTTTGCTAGCTGGCTAATGACCTGCCTGTTACCCGTGACAGGCAACCACTCTCACTGTAACAGACACGACAAACAGCAGGCTGTGTGTGTGTTTGTGTGTGTGTGTGTGTGCACACGAATGCTTCAGCAACTCTTTTTTACACTGGTAATCATGTTAGTGGAGCTATTTAGGACCCTGTGCTTTTCTGACTGTTTACAAGTGTTTTCTTTTCTCTGAAATGGCTGGAACACACACATGCACACACACACACACACACACACACACACACACACACACACACACACTAAGTCAAAGTGAGACAGATAATCAAACACTGTTACTGTCCTTTCTCATGTAACTCCTGAATCTTTAGATCAACTTTATTGCTGCAACCATTTACAGGATGTTGACATCAATGAAAAGAAATGGCCACTGTAATGTCCACATACTTACGTGTGTGTGTGTGTGTGTGAGTGTGTGTGTGTTCCTAACTCCCCTAAGTTTTTACAATTGTGGACATAAGCTGTGTCACCATTTGGGAAAAAGCTGATTTTGGGGTCATTGGTTAAGTATTGTTTAGGGGTTAGTTTTTTTTTGCGATTAATTTGCATGTCAATATATATATATTTTTTAACTGTTATTTTCATCATAAACACTTTAACACAGAATGCGGCGAAAAAGTGACACTTTTTTTTCCAGGACGAGGTTGTTTTTTCTGAGCTTTCGCATTGCGAATAAAGGCTTCAACCAATCACGTTGAGCGGAACGGGTTGAGTTGTGTCTATATTTATGAAATGACAACATGGAGGCTCCGTAGTCCGAATCAGGACGGCAAACTTTATAACTCCTTTCAACCTTGAAAAAAAGGCAGCGCAGACCAGATCCCCTCCTTTCTTTCTTACCTTTCACAATAAAAACCCTAGGCCCTAGCCCTATAAAAGCCCTTACCTTTCACAATAAAATCCTAGCCCTAGCTCTATAATATTCGCCGGCGGGTGTTTCACGTTTTTGTGTCGTTTATTCGTCACAACCTTGTTGTGTAAAGACCTTAAATGAATGTAAGTCATGTGTGTCTGTGCGGCTAGCTGAGTCTTAAAGCCCACACAGCAAACTGTTTGTCGAAGCTACACCAACATATTCATGTGTGTTGATGCCTATTTATACGTGTGTGTGTGTGTGTGTGTGTGTGTGTGTGTGTGTGCGTTCTTAAGAGTTGCTGATCATGTGGACATTTAATCTGCTCGTGATGGAGGATGATTGATTTGCTGGATAGATTTTTCTCAGTTTAACGCTACTGTGCACGCACACACACTCGAAGAAAAACCGTCAGCATGGATGGGAAATGGATCGAGTGTAGCTCTCTTAACCCTTCACCTAGAGGAGGTACAGTATATATATATATATATATATATATATATATATATAAATAAATGTGCAGATATGTGTTGTTTTTTTTTATTTAATCCTCAGATTTTAGAGAAAACAGAGCTGAGAGAACAGCTTGGTGGCGATGCTGGTCGCTTGTTACAGCAACCACAGTGCATGTTTGAGCTAACACCATTAATGATTTTACAATGTCAATGTCCTAAAAATATATATATTTATCGGAAACATCAACAGTCCTTGAATTAGCTTTATTGTATGTTGAGATCACGGTGTTAACTTTTTCCTCAAGAGAGCGAGAATATGAAAAGCCAATCAGAGCCACTTTATCAGTGAAGTGAGTCTGGCCGTTGTTTTGATTGGTGTCACATTGGAGAGATCCAGACCGTGAGAACAAACTGCATCTGTCTTTAGAAATAAGTCACATGACCATCTCAGTATCAGAGGAAGCAGTACATTACATTAGATGCTCAGCAGGAGATTTAGTTCAAAACATATCTGCACACTTTCCTCCAGAGAAATGTCATCTTCTGCTTGAACTGTGATGATAAGAAAAGGACATTGAGTTGTGCCTCCTCTACTAAAACATTCATCAAATAGTCCTTGTTCTGTACTTGTGTTCTGATGTGCGTATTTAATTTGTGATGATGTATTTATGGATTTTATTGTTCATGTTGCATGTCTAGAAACATCATGGGATCATGTTGAAAATAAACTTCACTCTAACACTTTTTTTTGGATGTCTGCACTCCATAAATAAATCATATCATATCATCTACTGTGTTTTTATTTATTCATTTGTTTTATTGGACATTGTACTTGGACCGCTGTTTGTGTCACGTTTCCAACCACAAGTTAACTTTATTGTTATTTTTTAAAGCATGACCACAATCATTCCCTTACACCATGACGATAAAGCTCCCCTAGCCTTAGCGAAGTAATCATTTTAACCCAAACCACGATGTTACCCTAAACCCAACCACGTCGTTTCTGTGCCTAAACATAACCAAACATTAATAAATAGCTTAGTCACATCACAAAACTGATTCATCTGTCTACAGTGATTTGTAATGGTTGTCCTGCAGATAAGGGGCGTCAGATCAGAGAACACGTTCTAAGTGAGGCGAGGATAAACTGTGTATTTGCGTAAATCAGTTGTGTGCGATGCAAAGCAAGACATTTGAAAAAATCAATGTTGCTGTGTAGTGTTCTTTGATAAAAGTAGGTACTGTGTACAGACAACCTTACAGGTAACACACGTGGATACTAACTGTCTCTCTCCCTGTTCTCTCTCTCCTGTTATACTGAGAGTGTTTATTCTGCTCTATTCAAGACAAGGCTATAGAGAACACAATATGCTCTCTATGGAGGAGATAGAGTGTCTACTGGTGTAAAGCAGGTGCTATGAAGGACACGATGAAGCTATTGAAACATAAAAGTGCATTGTTTCTGCCAGATACAAACCTCCAATCTCTGGTGAAGTCCATTAAACTGAAAATAGGAGTTGTTGTGAGGTTTCCTGTTGATTAGGGATGCTAATTCATTCTGACCGATAGCCGACCCTTATTAACCGATCATTAACCATTAACTGCCAAGATTAGTGCCTTGAATGCAGGACCGCTGTGGTTGAAGTGCCTTAAAAGCTGCCCAGCTGCAATGATAACCCGATTAACCTCTTAAGCTCTAGGGTGCTGGTGTAGTTCGCCTAGACAGACATAAATAAATCAAGAATAGCTCCACAACTACCTGGTCTATCTGCATGATATTGGTCTCTATGGATAGGTAAGACCTCAGAGAATTCATCCCCAGTGTCAGTGACATTGTGACTGTTACTATACCTGAGTACATTTTGATGAACCAAAGGAATAATTTACATTTTTATCCTCGCCTAAAATGTTTTCTAGATTAAACAGTGGATAACACCATTATAGCAATGATGTCATGCACAGATATGCCACTGAATTAATTCAGAAATTCCTTGAATACAACTGAGCCAGAGCAGATATAAATAACACAAAGCACAGAGATTCTACAAAGGTTTTAGTCAGGATAGGACCAGGAGGACTCTCCATTTGGTCACTTGGATATCCAACGTGTGCCAAATGGGTTTTCTATCTCTTGAAAGGGAATTGAGCTATAAAATACTCCTGATATCCACTACAGGAGGCTATGTGCACACAATAGAGCCTTTGGCAATGACATTTAACCTGTGCATCATCACATTCTACCATTGTGCACAGTAGAAAGTCAATAAAAAAACAACTACATTGTTTAATTTTGACTCCAAATGGAGTAGTTTCATTATAATAATGAAATATGATTGTGCAAAACTTAGATAATAACAAATAAGATCAATAACAATTAAATAAGATAACAAACAATATTCCAAAGTCATATAAAAACAGTTACAACTATTATCATGTAAAAAAACAATTTGTCATGCATTGATTTTGTAACATAAATATTGAAATCTCTGCCAAATAAAAAAATGTTTTAATATTATTTTTTTTTTACTGTTTAACAGCATTAATTGCTCAATATTGTTATTGTCGTATTAACATCCCTACTGTTGATGCATCGTCTTTGGCATTTAAAAATGTACCACCACAGAGTTGTTTTTTTCTTGAAACATTAACCTTTGCATCGTGTTGTTTTACAATTTCCCATCATGTTTCCTTCTGTTGCCTGTTTTGATGCCGTTATCCAAGTCAGATGTTTCACTGATTGCCGTTTTGATATTGCATGTTTGTATTTGCTTTTATAATCCTCTTATTATTTTTTCTTTTTATCTCATCAGCACACATTTGTCTTGTTTGCCTCTTTTTTTCATAGCGATTTTTATAAACTCTGTGTTTTCTCTCGGTGAATCATCATTCAAACAGTGAATCATTCTTTGCATACGGTGTCAACCGTCAGTCACTAAAGAATGTAAAGGTAAGGTTGCTGAACATGTTTCATCGGCATTCAGTCATCCTCAGCTGTGGAAGAGCTCCAGATGTTTTCATAAGAGAACATATGTAACCTTAATCTCAGTGCGGTGATAAAACAAAGGTAATGTACAAGGATCTATCAATGCACAGGAACCGATGTACAGTATACAGTATATGTCCTTTGTGGAACACTAGCTTGGATATTGAAAAAGGAGCCGTGGGCGTCATTTAAGCCGTACACCTCCAGTAATTCACAGCTTTACACCCAATAATTTGCTTTATTTATCTCAAACAAAGCCTTTAAGAGTGGTGGCCGTTGTTGTACACATCCCATATATATTTTTCTAAATTACATATATATAATGCTTTCTTCACACAGAAGGTATATGCCATAAACACATCATGTAAGCACACATGCATACACATAAAAGCACCGACTCTTTCATATCATTCCATGCTGAAATACCGGTGAAAAACAAACAGGTCTCTTTGACAGAAAGACAGGATTAAATGTGTTTAGAGGCTGCAATGTTCATTACACCTCATAATTCATAATCATATTCTACCTCCAGGTCCATCAGGTCAGCTGACCGGGGCTCCTTGCCGTCCCGCGATCTAAACTTAGGCTCAGAGGTGACAACGCCGTTGCTGATGCAGCTCCTAACCTAGACTGCCCCGTACAATGACTCTTCTAAGTCCAGGCTCAAAGCATCCCATCGTTTGAATCCTCCTGATGTGGCAGATTTTTTACTTGTGCCTACGTGTTGTTTATTTGTGCCTATGAGCTGTGTCTGGAGCTATACCTACGAAAATAATGCACTTTAATTTGTGTATATTCCATGAAAGGAAATATAAAGTGTGGTGAATGCTGCGTAGGGAGGAGTTCGGAGTGGATGGGTGGCTCAAAAAATACTGGACTTTCCTAAACCTGACCAAGTAGTTTTGTTGCCTTATCCTAAAGAAGTTATTCCCAATGTCAGCTGGGATCTACTCCAGCCGCTTACCCTATTCAAAATAGGATAATCGGTTACAGATGGAGGGATGGATGGATGGATGCATGTAACGAGCGGAAATTGACACGTGTTGCTGGACATTCGTAGGAAAAAAAATGAAGTAGGAATACATTTTTCGTAAAACATCATACTGTTATACGAGAGCATGTTGTCATGTCCGTGTTTCTTTTATCTGTGATTTCAGCTACCTGCTCTGGTCTGGTCAGCACTTTGGTCAACGTGGGCTGTTTTTAAATGTGCTTTATAAATAAACTTGACTTGATAATGCTTAAGTGTTGGATGGAATAAACAATAAACCACCATTTCTATTTTAAGTAAAGTAATAAAAAAATAACATGGCATCATTAAAAACATGAGGGTTTAACCAGTCGGGAGCATGCATCATTAATGCTAGAGAAAATATCAGGTGGTCACTAAAGACATTAGGATTCTGGGGACAATAAGTGTCTTAACAATGTGTCCTTCTCATTATGAGGGAAGCTCTTTGGAGTGTACACAATGAAGAGGGGCTTATCTTCTATAGAGCAGCAATGTGCGCAGCTCATTTCATGGCAGTCCACCTGTTTGACCACATTTTTAGCCCGACGGTGACACTAGATGAAGCATCAGGTGATCACCAAAAAAACGACAGTGTTCATCCTCTGGTGTGAATGAATAATGACTGAAATCTATGGCGACATGGGCAGCATTTGTATCCTACTCAGGTTGTAACGATGACCGACATCAACAAGAAAGAAAGTGGAGAATAGTTGCAGGATGGATGCAGTTAAAAACGTATTTATTCATCCATGTGTTGGTGCTCTTTCTAAACGCTTTTACAGTGCTCAGTGTACATATTTTACTTAAATAGAAGCTAGGAGGAGAGTTTTATCAGTGTACTGCAAAACCCACTGGAGCTAAGAGAAGACAAGACTGTATATGTGGGCGTGTATGTTAAAGGATAGTGGAAACCAGAGAGAGGAAGGAGAGACACGTTTTTGAGAGAATCAGATGTACCTGGGAGTGTTAACGATGAAGAGTGAGAAAACAAAACTTCCCATCATCCCACCTCTCTTATGGTGTAGTATTACAAAACCTATCACCTGCGATAATGTTCTTAATGTGACTGAAACATCTCTGTGTCTCACTGAGTCTTACAGAGTTTACAGTGAAATCAAATTCTGTTCCCTACGTTAATACCTTAGTGATGATTTCACAATGAAGTTTAGCCACAAAAAGCATCCAGACATCATCAGCTCAGACTCTTCTCCAACAGGCTGACCAACATCATCAGCTCAGACTCTTCTCCAACAGGCTGACCAACATCATCAGGTCAGACTCTTCTCCAACAGGCTGACCAACATCATCAGGTCAGACTCTTCTCCAACAGGCTGACCAACATCATCAGGTCAGACTCTTCTCCAACAGGCTGACCAACATCATCAGGTCAGACTCTTCTCCAACAGGCTGACCAACATCATCAGGTCAGACTCTTCTCCAACAGGCTGACCAACATCATCAGGTCAGACTCTTCTCCAACAGGCTGACCAACATCATCAGGTCAGACTCTTCTCCAACAGGCTGACCGACATCATCAGCTCAGACTCTTCTCCAACAGGCTGACCGACATCATCAGCTCAGACTCTTCTCCAACAGGCTGACCAACTTCATCAGGGCAACGTGTCTCAAAGGTTTCAGCTGCTCTTCTCGGCTCACTCCATTAAGTCATTAACTTTCCTTTTATTGGTTAAACTCAAGCAGGCTTCATCTCAAAAGATTAAAAAATAGATTCACTACAATGCCAATAAAACGAGGTCATCAGTATACCAGAGAAGTTTAAGAGAGTTTTCTAGATTTTATATGGCTAGTAATATAAGGTCAGTTAGCAATAAACAGGAAATACTGTTTCTATATAAAGTCGTGAGAGAAATTGTAAGATAAGAGAGCAGGAGGAAGAGAGCTGCATTCCCTCAGCTACCTTACAGGCAGGTCTCGTACACCGTTCACAGCTATACCTATGGAAGGTAATGCACTGGAATTTGTGTATATCCCACAAATCAATGTGTGTAATGCAAGTAATCGTGAACTACGACATATAAAGAGCGGTGAACGCCACATAGGGAGGTGGTCGGGGTGGATGGGTTGGTCCAAAAACACCGAACCCAAGAGACCGGCATGTCCCGTGTAAAACCAGACGTCAATGTTGAGTTATTTGTCACGAGACTTACGTACTTATGAAACGCCACTTATTTTAAGCCAAACCACCATCCTTTCCTAAAACTAACTAAGTAGTTTGTTGCTTAGACCTAAGGGCGTTGTTTGTTTGTTTATTTTGAAAAGACTGTATGCATGGAACGAGCGGAAACTGACACGTGTTGCTGGACATAACTTTTTCGTAAGATATCATACAAACTGTGTATGAGAATACTTTGAATAACGGAGGTCCTTAAGTCAACTTTGTAACAGATGTTAGATTTAAAATATTTTATTTTATTATATGTTTGAAACCACAGACAATAACCCTGTCAATCATCTTTCAATGGTCATGAGAAAACAGTGTTTTAGTCATAAAAATGGAAATATTATGGAAGCTCATTAAAAAATTACATAAATAATCAGACCACCTAAAATAAAGCATAACGCCATCATCATTGAATGTGGACCCATCCGAGCATTACAAGGCTGCTGAAATGTAATTAGATTTGAAGTTTGTAATAATAATGGAGTTGTTGTATCTATTTTAATGATAAATTGCATTTCTGACGCCAGCACAGCTTAAGTTCAAATCATAATTTCAACTAAAAAGAAAGTGGGAGTAAGCAATGAAAACATTGAGATTAAGGTAATACATTAATGTTTTTAGAAGAAGAGCAGCTATTTCCAGCTGAAACTATGAGAAAAAGAGACGTAGCATTCCTCTTTTCCTTGATTTCTAAACTCTCTTATTTCTTGATTTATTGATAGCTCTTATGTACCTTCTGGGTCCTGTGTTTAAAACCAAGAGCTCTGTCCTTTCCTCTGCCTTCACATCCACTCCTTTCCTCCCCTCCCTTCTTCTCTCCATTAATTTTTAATATGAAGAATAGAGGGCCCATTCAGGATGTGTAATCTCCATGTTTTAATAATGGGGAGGTTCACAACATGCATTTAATCGCAGCACACACACACACACACACAAGCAGTTAAATCCACATAGTCACCATGAAAAATAAACTATTTTACACAAATATGCTGCGACGCCGTGAGATAGAGACGTACGTAAGTTCAGCTTTCTTTGGACCAATTGTTCACTAAGCTGCTGACAAACTGTTTGTTTTGTACTCAATTTTGGGGGGATTTGTCAGAGAGAAATGAGAATTATCCAGACCAGACAGAGAAATCTCTCAGTTATTGCAGGTGATGCTTTTCTTGTGATTCAGGCCAACTGCACAGGTGCAACTGTACATACAGATTGTGCATGGTGCAGCTTTAGAGAGATCTCTCCAACACAAGGCAGACCCCACCGCAACAGCTAAATACAATGATGATAGCAGTTATTATCACAGCAGCCTCCTCTTAATCCCTCATTCTGTTCTCTGTTGGTCACATTGATATCCTGCTCTCTCTCTCTCTCTCTCTCCCTCCCTCTTTACTTCAGCCTTTCCCTCCCTCCATCCCTCCGTCCTCTCTGCATGTGTCCCTCTGCAGACCCCCCTGGTACAGCACACACAGGTTCTCTATCTCTTTGCTCTCAGCTGGACGGAGACACATCAACGCTCCACTGAGCTTCAAGAAAACTCCCCCACCTCCCCGGCTCCCTCCGACCCCTGCATTTCTCAGTTTTCTGCTCCCCCCCACCTCCCCCTGGTCTCTCTTATAGGTTGTCTCAGTGAGAGATGGCGAACAAGTGCCCCTGCTGTGGTTACAATCCTCCCACCACGGTGTCTCTTTTTCTTCTCCTCTCTCGCTCTGTGGCTCTCTTATTCTCAACCAAGAATGTGCAAATGGTGACACAGAGGATTACAACACTTTACAATATCAAACATACATTATATTCAAAGAATTCTATGTTGACATGCTCATAGTTCTGGTTTTATTTGCCCAGGTATTGCAATATCCATCTCTTAGATTGCTGGTGTTTACAAGCTTTGACAAATTATATTTTAAAAATTCAACAGCAACATCTCTTTCCCCTTTCAGACAATCTAAAGAACACAATTGGTGCAATTATTGTGTTGTTTTATTATTACAATTTGTCTTCCAGTCAATTCAAAATGTTTGCATGATTTCCTGATCTTTCCATACCATCTTTCTGGCCCTCCTCGCGTGTCTACAAGAGCCGGATTAGTCAAAGGCAGACGGGCAGCAACAGCTCAGAGGGAGAGCGAAGGGGCTGAGCGACCCCGAAGAAAGACGAGCGAGAAGATGAGAAAGTGAACGTGGACGTCCCATTGTGACAGTTAATATATGTCCCAATATTCATTACATGTTTTTCTCTCTCTCTCTCTCTCTCTCTCTCTCTCTCTCTCTCTCTCTCTCTCTCTCTCTCTCTCTCTCTCTCTCTCTCTCTCTCTCTCTCTCTCTCTCTCTCTCTCTCTCTCTCTCTCTCTCTCTCTCTCTCTCTCTCTCTCTCTCTCTCAAATTAAATGGCGTGTGCGTGAGTGAGAGAGAGAGAGAGACAGCATGAGGGGGAGAGAGAGAGAATCACATCTCTGCCTTGTAAAGTCCTTATTAAAGTTTCTGCTTCATTACACAGAAGCATTTCCACAGACCCATGCAGAGTAATTGGAGACACTGGGCTTATGCGGATGCATGCAGATATCTGGGGTTGTGTATATTTCTGTATGTGAACAAATGTGTTTATATGCTATGCGTCTGTGTCATGATGTAGCTGAAGCTGTGAGCAAGACCTCGACATGCAGCTCATCAAAAATGTAAATACACGTCAGTGCTACGGAGATAAAGCGGCTGTGATCGGTCATCTCGGGCTGCCGGTGTTTTCTCTCTCTGATGCCAGCAGAAACTGTTAATGGTGAAGACAATACAGAGCAAATTAAAGAAAGGTTCAGCAAATAATCGCTTCCTTTTGAGTCGCTAAACTAATTTTGTGAGCTACAGTAGCAAACCAGTTTACAGCGTCAACGTCCCCATATTGCTCTCCATCAGAACATTATCATAATATACAGCACGTTGAGAATCAGTGGGTTTTATCCCATGCCCAATTATAAATCAGTAGTGGTATTTGATGCATCTACAGTGGGATGAGAACATGTCTGCACTGTAAATCAGAAAGCCAAACCACGATGTTTCCTGTCAGTAGTTTTATTGCCTAAACCTAAGGAAGTTGTTTCCTGTGAATTTGTTTTTTTGAAAAGTCTGTATGCATGTAACGAGCGGAAATTGACACGTGTTGCCGGACATTCGTAGGTAAACGAATAAAAAAGGAGAAATAACTTTTTGGTAAGATATCATACGAGCCGTTGTATGAAGATATTTTGATTTAGTTGACGAGTTCTGCAACAAGAAATTCAGGCAGCAAGGCATGTTAAGATCCAGCCTCTTTTCTTAATACAGAAAACCTCATGAAGCAGACGATTTTCACACAAACGGCGTCCACTGAGCTATTTAAAGTCTCATGTAGTGACCTAGTTTAGAAACAAAGATGGCTCACATGTGGACATCACCACCTCGCGCCTCTGATAAAGCTAACCACTCAGACGTGACTCTGTTTAAACAGAGCTGAGTTGAGGCTTCGTGCAGCTGATAAAGCAGCACAGCTGACATCCCAATAACTAACAAATGCCATTTGGCGGATGCTTTTATACAAAGTGCCTTACACTCTCATAAATGCATCCACTCACCAGCACGGGCCGCCCCAGAGGGAGTCATCCGCCAAAAACCCCCGCCAGTGTTAGTGTCTTCCTTTATCCACTGAGCTAAACACAATTCAGTGAAACTGCTGAAACTTAGGAAACCGTTCAAAATAAATCGATCTAATTGGATTTTTATCCTAAACATCTAACAAAAAGTTCTATTTTTTTCTGGGATCCATAAAAAAAGGAATGACATGATCAGTGATCGGCACATTGCTCTTCACAGCTAATCACACAGAGAAGTTTGCTGAAGTTAATGTGTTGTTGTGTTGTTAAAGAAGAAGAACACGGTGCGGTGGAGCTGGTGTTCTGATTCGATCAGAGCAGCCTCCTAAATGTAGAAGAAGGCCCATTAACAGATGTAAAAGCATGCATGAAGAGCTTTATTCAAACTCTACCCTACTCTGATTCCTTTCATTCGGTTTACACAATCATCTATTTCTCCATGTTGTCTTCACCAGTGCGAACGCTTTTGTGTTCCAGTGTTCAGTATATTCATGATATGTAGCTCTAAATGTGCATGAGTGAGAGTGTCTCTTTGGAAAAAACATAAAGAAAGTAAAGCGTATGCTTTTTGAAAACCTGCACAAAGGAGAATATCATCTTTATCTCCGAGTACAGGAAGGCTGATGTACGGCTGCTTTTAAAACTAGCATTTGTGAACATCCATTTACAGTCTGCAAAGAAGGACAGAGTCTTATATACCTACATACTGTATCTAATAATAATTACCTTGACTTAATTGAGTGTGAGTCACACTGGTCCAGTTACACCTCTGGTGCTCCTAACGGCGTGCAAGATTTCACAGACCGGAGCAAAACAACCAATCAGAGCTGATCTGGAGTCTGCCGTCCAACCTTTTGCCTCAAGATACTACGCAAAAGTCTCCCCCGGCATCCTTATAATAATAATAATAATACATTTTATTTATATAGCGCTTTTCTGGAAACTCAAAGACACTTTACACAGATAAAATTATCATGAAACAAAGATATGAAAATAAAAATAGTGACACCGGGGACATATCGAGTAGGGATGAGGTCACGTTGTTATAGTCTGACTCAAGGCGTTAAGTGATCCTTACTTCCTCTCTCCAGCTGAAGGGCCTCCAGTGATTGATGACTTCCACCCCTTCATTATACCCACAACCTGCTCATTTCACGTTGCCCACATGCTGCATTTACATCGAAGGCTATTAGGTCGTTCACTTATCCAGTATGACGTGCAGTGATTGCGTCAGCAACTGTTAATAGTCTAATGACCTGAGCACATTTACAACTGGCGTCGGTAGTTTTTAATATCTGTCTGGATATGAATTGAAGAAATAAAGAGCAACATATTCTGGATGATACTGTCTGCCTTCATTCTGTCTAAGAAAAACTTCAGCATTACCTTTCTGCTGCACTAAGAATAAACAGTAGACCAAGGTCTGACTATTTCAGACTAGACTCACATCCTGAAAAGCTGACCTTTTGGAAATATAAGGTTTTGAATATGAGAATATCATACAAACTATGGTGTGAGGGAGACTATACCGCATCATTTACAGAGAGGTTACTGCAGATTTCACCCTCCTCTTTATCAAACCTTTGATAATCCTTATCAACAAAGCTCTATCAATAGATAAGCTTTCAATGGAAAACATCTGGGAACATAATTAAGATAACACCATTTGAAACATGACAAATCAAAGTTTAGCTTGATAAGATCCCTGCCCGCCCAGATATGATTCCACAAACGGTGAATAGAGAGAGATAGAGAGAAAGAGAGAAAGAGAGAGAGAGAGAGAGAGAGAGAGAGAGAGAGAGGTTTGTGTGTATATATTTATGTGTTTGAAGCAAGCAGTGTGATTCCTTCCCAAAGCCAGTTGGAGAGGGACATAGAGAGGGGTTATGGAGACAGATGGGGACATAGAAAGTGATCGGGGGAAAAGAGAGCGAGACAAAAGGGAGAGAGACAAACAAATGAGAGCTTTCCATTCTCTGTGTAGTACCTTTAAATCTTTCATCTTTCTCCTCCTCCACGCTGGTAAATTATTCAGAGCTGCTGATTTATCACTTCCAACAACAACACAGATTTAATAGTTGTGTGTCTTAATGGGAGCTCCACTGTACCGGCGCTTCCCACAGCAGCGGAGACTCTCGGAGCAAAAGGCTCTTAATGCAGTTTAGCCGAGGCAGAGCCACACAGGAAGTTGTTGACCTGGTCGCTGCTAATGCGAACAAAAGGCGAACTTTGCAGATGTCTGCTTAAAAGGAAGAGCGTGTAGGATTTAGCGATATCTAGTGGTGAGATCGCAGATTGAAGCCTCTCCCGTGTGCCAAGCATGTAGGATGGTGGCCGACACGAAAACGCGAATGGCCCCGTTTCACTGCGTAGAGGGGGTGTACGAGGGAAGTGAGTGGTGAAGCAAGAGATAGAGAAAGAGAGAGAGAGATAGTGACGGTGAAAGTGTGTGATCGAACCTTGTGGAGCAGAAGACAGAGTTAGTTTAGCTTTAGAGAATATCAGTGAATGTACAATGGAAGTTGCAGTTTGTGCAGAAGTCAATGCTGCAGCTCCTCCAGATCAACAGACGGTTCCTGTGTCTTGTTTCCTGGCAGCTGAGTGAAGTGACGGGTTAACTCCGGAGAGAGTAACGTTATTGACGCCGGGAAAGTTAGGTTAGTCCGTTCGGGGCTACTGTAGAAACATGGCTCCGTGAGGAGAGGACAGATATAAACAGCTCAATCGAAGGTAACGAAAACACAAAGAATCTTATTTTCAGATGATTATACAGTAAAGAAAACACACTTATTAATATTATATTTCATTTTGATGGCGTTTAATTCGAATTTCGCTCGCTCGTCAAGTTGACTTTTGAGACTTTGGAGGCGGGGATGGAATAGACAGTTGCTGATGTGTCCGCTCTTTCATTGGTCACATTCAACACCTACAGTCATGAATGAATAATACATTTTTGTCAATAGATCCCTTTAAATGTTACGCACTGTTCTTTTAAGTTCTTTGAATTCTAACTTACACATATATAATCTTAAATATTGAATGCATCAGTGTTGGAGGCACAGGGACAGACTCCTTTCACTGGCTGACAAATGAGAATCAATGCCCTTCACATTGTTCAACAGCAGTCTACCCTCGAGTGTCAAGTTACCCAGCAAAGGCCCCGAAGCCTGACTGAAACTAACAGGGCTGCCACTTAAGACTGCAATGGCCAACCTTGGTTACTGGCTTTTGAATACCAGCATTAGTGGTCTGCCCCGGATGCTGCTAAAAGAGTCCCGCTATTAAAATCAAAGCAGGTTTAATAGATCTATTTTGCCTTCTGATACTTCAATATGAGGGCCTAATGGCCTCCAAGAAAAAAAGCTTCAATTTCAGCCTGTAACAGAAGACGTGTGGGTGATATTGTGTAGCAGCGGATTCGACCTCCAGGAAGTAACAACTGAATAACTTCAGCTTTAAACATTTAGGAAGGGCTCAGGGATGTTTTCCAGTTATTAAATAATCACACGCTTCAGCTTCCTTCAAGAAAGATGTATATGATCAAGCCTCACGATTCAAGAGTTTAACTGCAAAATATGCCCTGCACGGTTGCATATCATATATCTGCACGTTACATGCATACAGTCTACTCAAAATAAACTTCCATCCGGAAACAACTAGGTAAGGTATAGAAAAAGATTGTGGTTTGGGTTGAAATAACTCCCGAAGTGGTGTATCTTAAAGTCAGGGTTGACGATGTTCTCCAGTAGACACTATTAGTTCTATTAGTTGAAATGGTCTTTACCCCCCGACAGCGATCCATTACTGATGAGCTCTGAAGAAGGACCGGAAAAGAGCCGCCATCTGTAGCTGCTGTAATCCTGTAATAACGTCTACCAATCGCTGCCTCGCGGTCCGCTTGGGAAGAACCAATCAGACGCCTCCCTGCCTCCCTGCTCGTACTCTACCCTTGACGTTCAACAGCCTGAACTCAAAGCGCGTCGCTGCCGCACGTTTCCAGGAGAATGTAAGAGAAAACTCAGCCCTGCAGTAGCACTGCCGTGGTTACTGGTCATGAGGTAGCGTTGTTGAGTTGAGGTCCTCTCTCCGCTCTGTGTCTGTGAAGGAGTTACGATGCGGGCGTTGCCTTGGAAGGACCCCCGAGGGGGGATGCGGGGGTTTAGACGGAGCTCCTGAGGCGATGCTACTCTCAAATGATGCTAGCTTTCCAACATCGTTGACCCTATCTTTAAGTTACAGCACTTTCGGAGTTATTTTAACAGAAACCGCAATCTTTTCCCAAACCTAACCAAGTCGATCTATTCCTAATCCTAATGAAGTAGTTTTATTTTGAAAAATCTGGAGTGGAAACTGACACTCGTGTCACGTGTTGCTGGACATTCGTCGCACGGAGCCGTTGTTGAAAGTTGTGCCCAGCATCACTGGGAGAAAAAATAAATTTGTGTCTATGTACACGAGTCAAATGGATTACATTTTGTGACTATTTCACAAACTGCAGTAAGACTGTGTTGGATATATATATATATATCTATACATAGATATATATATATAAGAATTACAGTGCATTATGAGAGCAGCCTGTATAACGATGTACCTCTATGGTCAGAGTGAGAGCTCAGATGTTTGCCTCAATGCCGCCTTGGATGAACCACGGCATGTCTTCTTTTCAAGACATCCATGTAAGGAATGTAAAAGCTTTGTGGAGATCTTGAGAGTACCTTTTCCAAAAGGGTCAAGGTGACATTCTTGTTCACATTATCATTCAAGGTATTTCCTTTCTACACTTTCCACTACATCATCTAGCAGACCTCAGAGCAGTTGGGGAACTTGAAGGTGGAGCAGGAAGACGTTGGTATGGAAGCAGAGGCTGAAAACAAAACACTCAATTCAATAAAACCATTCTGGTCCCATTGTAGTCTCATCTTTCTTTTTTATCTGTATGACTTCAGTTTGGTCAGGTGGGTGGACAGTAGCACCACTGCGGGGGTGGCCGTTTTGACAAGAGGATTATCTATGAACTGGAGCCAACTTTTAAGCCTCTTTCCTTTTTCCCTATCTGTGTTGTGTCCTAAAGAGATAATCACTTAATTAAATATTGATGATATTTCAAAGCGGAAGCTGGCAATCGGACTTCTGGAAGGGCAGAATGATTAGACCAGTGTTTACTGAGTCATAGCTGCTGCTTCGAAAGGAGATAGAGAGGTGAGCTGGATGGACACAGACAGAGAGAGAGAGAGAGAGAGAGAGAGAGAGGGGGGGGGACACAATAAAAAGAGACAAACAAAAGATTTAAATAAAAAGAAAGGGATGCAGAGGAGAAGACAAATTCTGTCAAAAGCACTCGACCAGCTAGTTAAAGAAAAAGAAAACTAATTTTAAAGCCACCGGCAGACTTATTGAGTGCTCTTAAAACCAAATGATTAATTCACAACGGTGTAGATATGAGTTCTGCTTTGTATCATATCCTATCATACATTTTTCATAAAGCAGCAATACCACGATGGGACGATTGGCTTCCCCCCCCGTGGACACATGGGAGCCCTTTGGTCCATTAAAGTGTGTGTGTGTGTGTGTGTGTGTGTGTGTGTGTGTGTGTGTGTGTGTGTGTGTGTGTATTGGAAAGGGATATTTGCTTTTAGGAAGGAAAGCCAAGGAGAAAGGGAGGAGCGTGGTACAGAATAAGTAAAACACACACAGAGAGAGAGAGAATAAGTCCATTTCCATCTGGTGATGTTTACTTTAGAAAGTGAGAGCGTCTGCTCCTGGAGGAGTGGAGGCAGAAGGAGGGAGGGATAAACGACAGAGGGATAGTGATAACACAGGGATGAAGCAACAGACTGATGGAAAAGTGAATATTCCTCTGGTGGAAATCTTTAGATTACACGCCTGGTTAGATTTCATCGCCCCCATAGGTATTTTCCACTGTGCGTCTGTGTGTGTGTCCCTATCTCTGTGTTCATGTACTCAAGTGGTTTCAGTACAAGACAGCAGCTACTTGGGGACATAAAAACACTTTGTAAATAATATATATGGTGTTTATTGCATGTTGGTAATGCGTATGACATTTGGATCACCTGGTAGTACAACATTATCTGTATGTGTGCACACTGGGAGACAGATTGACTGGTTTATATGTTACAGGAGTTTCACAGACTGCCTTCATTCCTCCCTACATTCACACACTGTGTTACTGCGATTCAGATACCAAACAGAATGTCATCTCATTCATTGGTATATTAAAAGGCAGATTAAAGGAATACTTCACCCCCAAAATGATCCTCTGTATATCAGTTAATCATCCTGTGTTACCTTGAAATCTTGCAGATAACTTAGTTTTTCTTGCATGCCTCCACGATGAATGGAGAATTAAAAAAAAAACGGAAAAAAGTCTTGATGAACTGAACTCAAGTCTCATTCATCCAGTCATACACTCACTATTTCCCAAACACATGCACCATCGCTAAAACTGTATAACTGTATTAACAGTCTCATGCTTATGCAGGCATGCTACTTGTATAAGAGTTCTGTTTAAATTGCCGTTTTGTCGTTAAACGCTGCCCCCATTTACTCCGTTTTTGGATTCTTTGTTCACCATGGAGTCGAATAAAACAAAAGGTAAAAAGGTAAATTCATGTGCTCCCTTGGAAAAAATAACCTATGCTATAAGAGGTAGCCCATATGTTTTCTATAGGATATGGTATCCATGGATTACTTACATAGAATATGCTTAAACTAATCTTTCTATGGTATTTATTTAATTACTAATTATTATTTTCTATCTGCTGTTTTTTTTTTTTTTTTATTACAATGAAGTAATTAATCTATGTATTATTTTTGTACGGTTTCTATCTTACTATCATGAATTATATTGTTATTATTACCTTTAATTTTTACTCATTAATTAAATTATCTTTAAAATTATTTATTTATTTTTATTTATTTTTTTCTGTCACGAGTGTAAAATGTGTTATTTTGCATGTTTAGGAGCAGAGATACAGAATAGAGACTAGAAAACAATTAAAGAGTTTATTTGTCTTCTGCAGGAGTGAATACATGTGTCGTGCCCCACTCACATCTGTTGAATATCCGCAGGTTAACTGAGTGCACATCGCTGCTTTCAGTAACACCCCATTTCACACTAATGCATACTCGTACCGTATCTGGCAGCTACAGTGTTTTTTGAGTTTTTCCTCCACTATACGTAGCTGCTATTTTTTTTCCAGTTTAGTTCTGATATTTTATCACAGGATCGGTATTTCTGCAAGTTTTGACCCGACGATAACTTTGCCTTTAATAGCCTTTTACAGTTTATTTTACTCTTTAATACTTGTCTCCATGGCAACTTTATCAAAACACTGAATAAGCTTTGCCCTCGGTTGTAAAGGATGGGAATCCATATTCTAGGCAGATATGCTGCTGGGTCAAGTAAGAATGAACAGAACACAGATAAGAGACATTTATTATTTGTTAGACTATTTGGCTGGAGGTTTGGACTCTGAAGTAAAGGGTGAATAGGCAGGTTTTATCAACTTTCTGCTGAATCACCTGCATTCAGTGCATCGGCCAAATGGCCGTTCAGGAATGATGGTTTCAAAAGGGAAAGGCTGCTGCGCTGTTCATTCTGTTTCTCAGCGCCTGAGGCGAGTCTTTACTCCGCGTAGCCCGCTGCGTTATCCACATCGACACTGATACATTTGTCAAAGTGCCAGGTAATGATCTTACATTCCTGCATTTACATTTCAGGTTTGCAGCCGACATTGTTGAATTACAACAAGTGCAGACATTTGTATAAGTCAGCTTTGCCCCCGACGGTAAGAATACGGCACTAACGCTCCCAGAGCCTGGCGTTTAGTTGCTCCTGTGATCAAATGATGTGTTTTCTGTAAGCCACACTGCATTTAAGTGCCAACCAAATGGCCTGTGCAAAGTTTCCGCTGTCATTTTCAGCATCCTTATAATAAAGATGTTCAAGGAATACACTGCTGAAAAAGCTGAAAGGAATAGCGTTTAGAATAGGAGCAGGCCCTACAGTAAGTCAGCAGTTTTATCTCACAGTCGTAACAAATAGCTTTGAAAGAAAATAGTACAACTCGCAACTATGGAGGGATGTGATAAGAACAAGGAATAAGATCACAGAGGCCAACGAGACAACGTTATGAACAATAAACGGGATAAAAGGTTGTTCCCTTACAGATAAGAGAAGCCATTTGTAGAATCACATAACAGGTGGTGGCATTTAACGCAGACACACGATGCACTTTACAAGCTGGCCGCAGATGATGTAGCCTGATTTAGATGTAGGAGGAATACTCGGCTCCACCCTACCGCCCAACACAGAGCTGTGAGCAAAAACACTGGAGACAAGCTTGCTTTTTATGAAGATAGGAGACCTAGCTGAGAGCAAAGCGAGATAAAAGGCTATGAGAGATAACAGCTGTGTAATATATGTGCAGCCTCGACACATAATTGAGAATGCGGTTTAATTGTATGGGAAAGGAGACGGCGTTGATGTGTGGCTGTGTTCTTAATGGAAGCGATGACTCATCGGCATCGGGGAGCGAGAGGTTACATGTAACAGGATTATATGACAAAATAAACCTCTGTTACAGTTACTGAAATAAGCACGGCAATCAGATTATAATTATTTGTTGTGACCTTCGTTTGATACTATTTAGTGGAAATAATGAGTCATCAGGTTTGTGGGAGTGACGGATTATATGTGACGGGGTTTTAAATAATCTCTGACAAAACAGCCATAAAAGACACGGGATGACTGACAACGTTTGATGAGGTACAACACCCGTGTTACAATTTTTTTTTGGCAAGCTGACTGCAGAGGTGCTTAATTACAGTAGCTAATGTATATTAAATAGTAGTTTAAGTGCTAATCACTAAGATAATTTAGCAAGTACCCCCACAGGGTTCATTAATCTTTCATTTGAACCTTTTTTTTCAGCAGTTTTTTTGTATTTTAAATTAGCTCGTACTGAAAAAAAAAAATCCATTTAAGAAGTGGTTCAGTGTATTTCCTGTGTTAAGAAAATCCTTATCTCCCTGTTAAAATATCAACACCCCTCTACACTGCAGGCCTTTAGTTTGACTTTCTCCTTCAGTACCATCGCTCTATTCTTTATACAACATGTCATATACTCTGTGTCCTGGGAGCTCAGGCCCTATTCACACCTGGCATTAACATGCATCCTGAGTGATCCCAACACAAGTGGACAGCAGTTCACATGCGTCCACATTGGTGACCACTTGTCTCATTTTCCTGCTCTATATGCAAATAAACATGTAGTTAAACACATGGCTAATACAGCATACGTTGTGATGTAGTATTACTTATTATGAATGTCAGTAGTAATGTCCTACATATTTGTGAATTAGGGTACATTTTATTAACACCAAAATAAAAGGTTATTGTACCGGCGATCTCCGGAGACCTCCATGCCACAGACAACACCGCCTTTGCCAGGAAACAGCGGGGTACGGAGGTTCGGAGAGCCGGGAGGAGAGCGAGCCAGCGGGTGTCAGCTCCATGCAAAGCAGCGGAACAAAAACACTGACACATCTCCGACAGTATGATAACAATGGACTTTGCGTGCCTAGTCTGATAGTCTGATAGTCTGTAGATATGTAGCCTATAAACAAGATTTATTTTAATAAAATAATGTTTTATCGACAGAATACAGTAGATCACAGAAGCCGTTTCCATGCTGCGAGGCTCGCGTCTGCCTATCTATTTACCTGAGGAGCACAGGTACCCTGCGGATCCCAGCGTCAGTAGAGTAGGCGGTCCTTAATGTGGCCCAGGACACATTCACGTACACACTGATAAATGACTGTGGCCATATGTGGCCCAGACCACCTCTGATTATGGTCTGAGCGATCAGATCTCAATGCATTCACACCTGTACTTACAGCTGTCCACCTGTGATCGGATCACTCAGGACGCATGATAATACCAGGTCTGAACAGGAACTCATAGAGTCCAGAGCCACAAAAAGCAGTATTGATTATATGAGTTCTGCATACACGTTCACACTGCAGAGAAGCCATAAAAAATGATCATGAAAAAGCTGTTGACAGCCTCTGAGATAGTGATAGTTATCATGCAAGTGGTCCATGAAAGTAGCAATCCAACCGACTGCATTTATCTGGCAGCAAACAAATCGAAAAAGACAAAACAATAGCATGAGGACGACAGCAACAATACCAAATATGACTCCAAATAAAGAGAGAGAAAGAGAGAAAAATAGAGAATGATAATATTGGTACTGCAGTATTGGACTTCACTTAATCCCCATCATGTGTTAATGTCACTGTGATGGTGTTGTGCACTGCAATTACCTCCCACTCATACATCGTACAGACAGACAGGGACAAGAGCAGATGCTGCTGCTATGAAGACAGATCGCTGAGGGCTCAACATGTCCTCCATGAGCTGTAATGCTGGGGTGCACAAAGAATGGGAGACCCACAATGTGGATGTGTCTTTGGATGCAAGTCTTCCTCTTGAGTGCACGTCTTCTTGTGTTTGTTTGTGAATGTGTGTTGATGTGCATGTGCACATGCATCTCTGCAGCGAATTGCAAGTGTGCTGGTGGTTTCACTTGCCTGCACAGCTATGTGTCATTGTATTAATAGTTTGAAGTCAACGTATATGCGCTAGAGACTCTGTGTGCGTGTGTGTGTGTGCGTGCGTGCGTGCGTGCCCTATTGATCAGCCAGACTGCACCCGGGGCTTCGGATGGATGACCCTCCATTAGGCTGTCTGTCTCCCAGGAAAGAACACCTCAGCCTGGGGAGAATATGATGCTCTGCCCCTGAGGTGTTGAAGGCCTGGAGGTCTGGATTTTACTCCACAGCTTTACCCTGGATCCACAGAGAAGATTTTAGAAAATCCTTTAGCTGACAGCAATTGAATTACACCAAAACCTGGGTGAGAAAAATAGTGTGGTAGTAATGCCTGCAGCTGTTGTAACTGTACTGAAGAGACGGGAGTTTATCCCCCCAAAAAAACTCCAAACAGAACTATTCTGCAAACTCTAATGACAATGTTCCCTTTGAATGTTTTATTTTATTCCTACATTATCAGCACAATCAGTGTGTTTTAGGTTCAGCAACTAAAACTACTTAAAATACGCCAACATTATTTATTATTCTGAAATGATAAATGAATAATTTGAACTCCAGTTTTCGGCATCAAAGAAGAACATGTTACACTCCAGCACCCCGACCTTCACACCGCTAAGGATGAAACACACCAGCCTTGTCTCACCATATGAACCACTACATTTGGTGCCTGTAGCACATATTGGATATGCTGCACGTATACAGAAGAGGAGGTCAAAGTACAGTAGCCGGGATGTGCTAAAATGAGGAGCGAATGTGATACAGTTGCTGTTTAACTTGCCACGGCACAGGTTAGTACTTTAGTACTGGAGAAATGATCTGTCGTCATGTCAAGGGGAATATATTAACGCACAACCCAGTCACCAGAAAACTATTTTGGTATTGGACGTTTCTGCAAACCACGGATACGTTGAATGGTGACGTTTCTGAACCAAAAATATATTTCATAAATATGTTTCATGTCAGCCTCGTGTCACGCTTGCAGAAACACAATGCCACGTGGTTAACGTTGAGAAACGATTGGTTAGGTTTAGGCAACAGAACTACTTGGTTAAGGTTAGAAAAAAGATCATGGTTTGTAACAACGTCGCGTAACAACGTCGCGTAACAACGTCGCGTAACAACGTCGCGTAACAAAACTGTTTCCTAGCTACTGGGCTGTGATGCACCTAACAAAGGATGCATAACTCACCTGGGTTCAGGTAAGGCCAAGGCCTATTGAAGGAGACTGGGTCACAGGCTGACACGGGTATGGGGGTAAGTGGTATGACACATACGCAGTGTAACTGAAGCTGAAGCATGACCCAATATGCTTTGGGTAAGGCCTGGTGTCACTTCCCCTGCTTCCAACCAGTGTGCACACATAGGTTTATGCAACAAACCTACTTAGTTAGGTTTAGGAAAAGGTTGTGGTTTGGGCTCAAATAGACCCTGCAGGCAAACTTCTCCCATGTGCGATGGATCTGATCTCATACACCGACGGCTCACAGCTAGGTGTTAGTTCTTTACCTGTGTTTTCATTGTTTTGGTGTAAATATGATGAATGTCATCATTATTTTAATAATGAAAACAAATAAAACTTACCACTCAGTTACTTGGTTGTTTAACATTCCAAAGCTTATTGTTCATACTGTATTATCCATTTCTGTCTATGCAAAGAACAGTTTGAAAAAGGGCTTTTGACGCATGAGGCTTCATTTCCATCTAGCTTATACCGGAGTCCAGCTGAGTGCCTCAGCTCAGCAAACCTCCTCCTCGCATGTGTAACTGCTGTCGCTTCTGGCACTTCTTCCACTCTTCCCATTTCACACTCTTTTGCTCTGTTCCAGAATGATCTCCTCCTCATCTCCTGCTTCCATCTTTCCTCTGTCTCTTCTCTCATTCCTCAGTGCCGTCATCTCTCCCTCCTTTACCCTCTCACCCCAGTCTGTCACCCATTTCTCACCCCTTACAGCAGCTCCACTGTCACTTCTCACCTTTGCGTTTTATAAATAACAAATCTTTCTTTTTATTTTATTATTTTCTAGGTGGTTTTATTCCATTTACTGAATCTTTGCTGACCGATTTTGCAGAAATAAAAATTCTAGGAATTAAGTTTTTTATTTTCTTCAACTTCTTCTCAGCCATCATCCTCATCTGATTTTACCACCCGTGTCTCTGTGTGTATTTTCCCGACATAAAATTGACGAGTTAGCTGAGAAAAGTACATAAAGAACACTAACAATAGTCTGAAAACATGTCCTGTTTTTCATTTATTGTCTCTCACATTTCAGCCAGCACTGAATGACAAAATGAATATGAAAATAAGCGTTCATAAAAAAGATAATTGACATACACCGCGTAAACAGTGTCCTGTCAGAGAGAATGCTTTATGTAGTTGACCTTTCTCATTTAAATGGTTTCTCATTAAGATGTTTTATTGCTAGTAAAGGCACGGTGCAGGAAATGTTTCACACATTTTGAGCCATAAAAGAAGGTTAAATTGCAAAAAGCAACGGAGTATTCAGTCTTTGATATGCAACATTATTTTAGACGGTAGAGCTGGGGGAATATTGGCAGCAGTTTTGAGGATCATTGTCTTTTTATAATGTGTTACAGCTGTAAAACAAACAACATTTGGAAGCTGTAGAGACAGGATGTTGTGATTTGGGGTTGACTAAGAGAGAAAGAAAGAAAGAAAGATATTTCTACTGGCACTCACATTAAACATCCCCACTGTACTGAAATTACCTAAATTGTATGAAATTGAACAGAACCTAACTGATTTGAAATTGTAACCACATGTTGAGAAAAATACAGCTTTATAGACCTCGTTGTCATTCTGTTGCTAGGGCAACGGCTGTGGTCCAAGTTTACTTCCTGTCAGCTACAGGAGAGCTACACAGTGGCCCATTTAGAATAGTTATGTTGTCAACAGTGCCCATTAGCTACGTGCATTCACCTTTCTTTTTCTTGCACTCTTACACCAATTTGATTCCCCACAGGATTGTGCGGCGGTGTGGAGGCATCACCACTGACTGCACGACGGTTAAAGTCTTTCGTTTCCTCATGGCAGGTCGGTACAGCTCTGGAGCGCCGGTTCCTAGGGATGTCACGGTGAGGACATTTTCCCACCGGTTAAAAAACTTGTGATAACGCTGGTGTTACCTATTACACTGGACATTTTACAAGAAAAGATGACTTGGCTTACTTTTATCTTTAACGTTGGACGGCTGTGTGTCTGGCCTCGCTGGTCGAGCTTTCGCTGCAGGGCTGCAGGTTTCTACCCGGCGCCGCACACACCAGTTGTGACCATTCCATTCTCCGCATGGCGATTGCCTCATTAACGGTATGGCTCCCTTATAGCACTGGGTTTAAATCTGAAATATTGCCAAACAGGCGCTTTTGCTTTTCGCTTTGGCGCCAAATCCTCCGCCATCGTCGGTAACACCGACTACCGCGGCAAGCCTACCGGTTACACACTTGGCCACTGCTGCGTGGCGTTGGGCTGCGTTTCTCCAAAAGTTCATTCTGTTCTACTTTTCTGCTGCAGCCCACTGTGGATTTGTTTTCTTCACCTCCTGCGGCCCCCACCGCTGCAGCCTAAATGCAATACCCACATTCAAAATAAGTGCTGATCAGTGGCTTGTCACTGAAATGAGAAGAGCTGGTACACCTTAATGGTCAGCCCACCTTAAGTGAGTGTGAGCCGAAGTTAACTTTCACTTCCACTGCACTGCTACGTTCACAGTTATAACACTACTGCTAACTTCATGTTCACCGGTTCGTCACACTCTCACCCGCACACAGCGTGTTATAGGTATCGACACATCAGGGGGCTGAACGGAGATGATGTGCAGGTGGTGGTGGCAGACTGGCAGATGAATAAAATCATGTGGATATAAACTCGTTGGAAAAAGTCTAAACCCAAAATACCTCCAAGTCCTGTAAAGTTATCCCCACCACTCGTAGTCGCCATCTTTCTCAGCTCAGCGTGTACTGTGCACTACAATACATCACATCAATACAACATCCTAGAAAGCAGAGGTCTGTATTTATGATGGTATTGAAAATCATACTGTCGGGATTTCTAAATACTCTGGTACCTTTCAAGCCAAGTCTCTCTACCAATGTGAGAGAGAGAGAGAGAGAGAGAGAGGAGGGTGCCTTTTTCCACCCACATGGTTCTCAGGGCACAAAGATTCATGAATCATACATACGGCACATTAAGGGTCAAATACATGTCAAAGTATAGTACAGATGTGTGTGTGTGTGTGTGTGTGTGTGTGTGTGTGTGTGTGTGTGTGTGTGTGTGTGTGTGTGTGTGTGTGAGAGAGAAAGCGTGGAGTGTCAGGGGAACAGAAATGGCAAAAGAAAACAGACACATGGAGGTAATGACAGAAGAGCTGACCTTGTGGAGATAGAGGGAGAGAGGAGTGAGGGAGGAGGAGGGAATGAGATTAGTACAATATGTATGACACAAAGGAGCAGAGGGGGAAAAGGAACATGTGACAACAGTTCACTTGACCCCTTGTGGTATCCAGCACTGACGATATAGATTTGGTTGTGTAGGTCAACGCCTCACTGTCAAAGGGAGTATTTCTTTGGTAGAAAGCTCTGTCCACAGTGAGGGCTGTGGACTGAGTGACTACAACAATGTTCCTGGAGAGACACGATACTGCTGGCTTCTTCCAAACTAATCTCTCAATTCTTTACCAAAAGTGAAAATCCATTTATTCTAAATGTTGCATTGGGATCATTGCTGGTTTATAGCCTCTAATGACCAATCAGTTAATACTACTCCTATATGGATATAATAATCGTGTGAAGATGTTTGCCATGCCCGTCCCACATATACCATTTAACTTAACGAATTTCCTCAAGACACGACTGGTGTTCTGCTCTGTTGATGAAACAGCTGCATGATTGATGTTATGTATTTTTTAAAGCATCATGCATTTAAGACCTGCTGCTGCATCTGTTAAATCACTTCTATAGAAGTAATAAAGTGATTTTGTGATTGCTTATATTTACATCATTTTATTTTTTTATATTAATTTTTGTGCAATACAGATATTTATTTTTGTGATCACTCTTACACATTTTGTTTTACAAAGTTAGGAAAGCAATGTTTAAGTCTAGCCTGATGTTGCCTTACATACAATTTGATGATCCAAGTCACTTCCACACAGTGAGGCAAACAGCTTACTAATCAAACACTGGTATCAGATCGGTTATAGGAATTAGCCGATACCCAAAGTCCAGGTATCGGGATTGACAGAGTTGGATCGGTGCATCCCTACAGCATCGATCGCTTCTACCAAAACCTGAATAGTCTGACACAGTAAGGGAGTGAAGTATTGGAAGACGAGTGGAGATACAAAGTTTCAGCTCTCATAAAACCCGGCTGCTTGGTGCACTAAACTTTAAGTCTGGCTGAGGTGGTTTGAAAAATGCAATGTGTCTTTGCAACGCTGCTTGACATGACCCGCATCGAAGTCAATTTTACCTCCCACCAACCAATTTTGTGCCTAGTCTGTCTGCATGTCCTTCTATCTGTCTGCCTGTCACAGTGCATCTCATTCCCATCGTGTGAAGCGCCACGACCCTCCGAGCCGAGGTATCCGTCCTCGTACTGATGTGTACTCTTGTTGGAGACGGTTACGTGACATAATTTCCTTTAGGAGGAACGTCAAACACTAACTTATTCTCTCTCGCCTCTCTTTTGATTACCTTCCCTGCACACACACTCTTCAACAGTTCATGTGCAATCAAGCTTGTTCTCTTCCTTCACTCCGGCAGACACAGTGGCAGTTATTTCTGAAAAAAAACCCACCTCTGTTCTTTTATTTACTCCATCCTCTCCCTTATACACCGTACTCCTTTTTGCATGTTGGTTAATCCATTATTGACAGTACAGCTTTTCTGTGAGTGTTCACGACCTGTCAGAGATACTCAGGTGCAGTGGGAGAGGATATGGACCTAATGGCATTGGTACAAGGAAAAAAAAACACAAACACAAACAACAACCCAGAACTGTCTACCTTTTAAAAGTAGAATAATGGCACACTGCAAAGAAAACGTGGATAGAAAGAGAAGGGATTTAAGGAAAGAAGAAGGGAAGGAAAAGAAAAGACAACAACGCCAAAAAGTGACATCAAAAGAAGAAAGACAAAGACAAAAGTCAGAGAGGAGAGCGGGAGAGGACAGGAGGAGAGCGTAAGGCATTCCCGGCGGTGCTAACATGTTGAGGCTTAGCTGGGCGCACACACACACACACACACAGACACACACAAACACACACAAAGCTGTTCTTCCTAACGAGTGAAAACCCTCTGAGCAGAAAAACTGTGATGTCTCTGGTGGCAGGTTGCAAAAAGCTTTCTCTTCGCCTCTGTCTCACCCTCTCTCTCCTTTGCCGCCTTCCTAACTCCTTAACCCCTTTTTTCTCTGCTGCAGTAAACATCATGTGCTCCCACCCCTCCACCCCTCCATCCATCCATCCATAATCCTATATGCACATCTCCATCTCGTCCTCTAATCAGCCTTTGCAGCCCTCCTCCTTCCATCTAAATACCCATTAGCGCTGTCAAAATAACTGGGATACCCATCCTCTTTCAGTTGCTGTTGGGCCAGATTGAATCCAACGTTTGGATTTAATAAACATTCAAGACTTCCACCAAGTGTGTTCTGCAAGCTAACATTTCATTTGAGCATCACGTCCTGGGGGGATAAGTTAGAAGAGAGGAGAGGACAGACAAGAAGGAGAAGGGTGAGAAAAAGAGGGAAAGGAAGTAAATAGACGGAGCTGGCAGAGTGTAAAGCTGTGTTCCAACTCTATATATACTAATCCAAAGCAGGATTTGCAGTAAGTATGTAGTGTGTTCTCAGAAAGAAGAAACTCAGTACATATATTAAATTTTTTTTTTTTTTTTTGGCTATGAGGGGCATTACTGTCCCACAATGCAATGCACAAAAGACCTGGAGGAGCTACACACAGCTGCAAAAAAAACTTGTTGATGCCACAAATATCTTTAACACATCAACAGAATCGATCTTTCAATAGCGTTAGCGTGCTCAGTTTGAAAGCTAGAGATACTGCCATCATATGAAACTAGAAACCGTAAGGAATCCATCGGTATCAACCATGTCGTACTGGCTTGTCGCTTGTCGTTGGGCTGCAGGTTGCCATGTTATGATTTGAGCATTTTTTTTATGCTAAATGCAGTACCTGAGAGGGTTTCTGGACAACATCTGTCATTGTTTTGTGTTGTTTATTGATTACCAATAATACATATATACATGCATTTGCATAAAGCAGCATATTTACCCACTCCCATGTTGATAAGAGGATCAAATACTTGACAAATCTCCCTTTAAGGTTCATTTTGAACAAATAAATAATGTGTGATTAATTTGCAATTAAATATTTTGATGGATTGACAGCTTCAGATTCAAATGAGTTTTCAGAGAAGATAAGATGGACACACAACTGACATTAACAGCCATTTGGAATAAGTGTAGCTATTAACATGGTACTGGTGCTGTATTTCAGTCTAAATTCCGGTATAACCTCGACACTATCCAATTCAACGATCCCTGAAGCCATCCATCCTAAAACTTGTCTTTCCACCAAAAGAGAGAAATATATCACTATCTGCCGTTATTGCAGATGTTGCCTCTGCATCTCTTTCTTATACATCACTCAAAGAGTGGCGCCAACAGACACAGTACCCACTCTGTTCATCCATCAGCCCATCCTTTCCCCTCCTCCTACCGCGTCTCCTCTGCCTCCCTTCCTCATTCTCGCCTCCCCTTGTCCTCAGAGACACCTGAAAACACAGAGACAACTGACAAATCCCCTGACAAAGTGAGAAGGAACAACAGTGAGTGTTTGGAATAAAGTGTGAAGTCTCAGCATGATAACCCTCTCAGATCAGAATGCCATTCAAATCCCTACTTCATTTGTAATGTTGATCCAATAACATATTATTATTATGATGCCTGCTCACCTCCTGTGGCAGTACAGGGTTGGATGGTGACGTAATCCTGAACTGGAACAGTGAGGAGCAGAGAAAATGTAAAGCAAGACTGCAGAAAATACCCAAAGGGACTCACCCTGACTCTGACTTGAAAGTTGCCCACGTGCTCCTCTTTCAATTTTTAAGGTGGCATGAATTTATTTTTAGGGAGCATATGCTTCTAAAATGTAGAACCCTGTCTCATGCGAGGTCTTCTCACTTAAGTGCATTTCAGAGTTTCTGTGCCTACACGGACCTCAACCCGCCCGCAGGGAGGTTAAAAGCGTCTGCGGAGGAGCCCACGGTGCAGCTGGTGTTCGGCCTCGTCCACCCCGCTGCTGTTCAGAGACTACAATGCAGGCAGGAGGACTTAGGACACAATGGATAGCTGAGACTTCTAAAACATTTTCAACATAACATGACAATAATATTGTTTGCTTTTAAAAGACAAGTTTTGCAGCCGTGTAGGCAACCCGGTCACACGGGGAGGCGTGAAAATACCCAACGCAGTCTCACGGCAGTTTGTGAAATAGTCACGAATCTATTTGGTTCGTGAACATAGACACAAATTTCCCTTTTTTTTTTTCTTTGTGACGCTCAGCACGACTTTCAACAAAATGTGACGCACATGTCAGTTTCGGCTCCAGTCTTTTCACATTAAAACTACTTAGTTGGGTTTAGGAAAAGATCGAGGTTTGAATTTCATATATGGTAACTAAAGTTGTAACTAAAGTACGGAAGTTAAGTGGCAAATAAATCAACTTTGACTTCTGGTTTCACACGGGACACAAACAGCGGTCTCCTGGCTGAAACTCCTGCATTTGTTTGACTCACCCATCCACCCCGACCTCCTCCCTTCACGGTGTCACCGCTCTTTATACTTCCTGGTTCACAATTTCGTTGATTATGTGCTGACCATCACGAAAAAAAAAAATGTAATTTGTGTCTGTGTACACAAATCAATACATTACATTTCGTGACTACTTCATGAACTGCTGTGCAACTGGGCTGAAATACCACGACTTTACGCTGACCTTCCATGTGTCATGAGTACACCATTAAGCCGCTTTTTACGTGTTATTTGTAAATGGTAAATACATTTATATAGTGCCTTTCTACTGTAGTCTTCCGACCACTCAAAGGGAGGACACATCCACACGTGACCACAGCCGTGGATCGAACCACCGACCCTGCGCTTGGTGAACAAGCTGCTCTACTCTCTGAGCCACAGCCGCCCTAATTTGTACACCACTCAAACATCCGCAGTTAAGTTTAGGCAAAAAACCCACTTAGTTAGGTTAGTCATGGTTGGGCTTAAAATAAGTATGTAAACAAAGTAAAACAGCTACGGAAAATGCGTCACAAATGTCAATAAAAAACGTGACAATCGTCACTAACGTAACTTACGGTCTTTAACACGGGTTTCCAGGTTAAAAGTCTGGTGTTTGCTGGACCAATCCACCTCCCCACATGCTCATCAGAAGTGGTCTTTTCTCGCTTTTTATACGTCACTAACTCTTACTGAAGCATTAATATGCAGAAGTGTTTACATTTCAAATCACGAAAAGAGTATTTATTGCACGCTAAACGCCTTGCGCATTATCGTGGCCTTTATACACCTTTTCCTGCGAACGGGCTGGCGTATGCAGCAAGTTTAGTAGCTAGCTGTTTTTTCATTATACGTGAGGTATGATCATCAATATTTTACTAGTTGCCACTTAACAGCAAACTTATCTCCAGTCTACTGTAGTTCAAACTTCTGCCACGTCTCATACTTGTCTGTGGTCACCTGAGACAGGTGAGGCAGGCAGGTGTTGCACCTCAGAGTTTAAAATATATACGATGCTTGAGGCTCATGATATGCAATCCACACAATGAAAGGTTGCATACAGTAAAAGATGACAATAAAGTGTTTGTGAATTTCAACTTCAAGTTTTTAAATACACCGAGGAACAAACAGATGTCTCAGCCTGAGGCTTTCATCAATGAGATGTCAGCTCCGGTGCTGAAAGCTTGACACTGAAACATTATTTGTAATGTGTTTACGAAACAAGCTTCAGAGATGTGACTCAGTCATTGTGAAGTCTCGCTGTGAGGTTCAGTGTCCCACAGCTGATTACATTCTCAGTAATAAAGCCTTTCAGACAGGTGACTTCAATCACTTCATGTATACCGTTTTTAATTTCATAACAGCTATTGTTTTTTAAGATGAGGTGTCAAGTTTTTTAAATGATTTTTGGGGGGAAAAAAAGCTACAAAATTGAGTTTTAATATTTGAAACACTGCTGCAGGCTGTCAACAATCACAGATTTGCTGAAGAAACTTTGCTGCAGGGATCTGCATCGTACAACTTTTTTCTTCTTCTTTTCATACAGGATAGCATGACGTTATCCAGCTTTGATTAGACTGACGAACTGGCCGTTAATTAGCTGGCTGTATAGGTCGTCTGTGCAAGCAGCTTATTACATCCCAACGTTTTTTGTTAGGCGGCGTCCTCTCAGAGCCGTAGTAATTATGACGGGATCAAAGGAGGAAGTCAGGTGACGTAGTATAAAGTGCGACAAAGTCCGCGTACACAGGAGGTCGGGCTGGATGGATGGGTCAAACAAACATAGGACTATCACCCAGGAGACCGGTGTTTGTGTGAAACCAAAAGTCAATGTTGACTTATCTTAATTTACATCCGTAACTTATGTAACGTACTTAACTTAAATCACGTGTGTTACATATAGAACTTGCGTCTTTTCCCAAAACTAACTAAATAATTTTGTTTTGAGTTATTGGCAAACAACCTACTCTGTCGTTTAGGTATGAGGACGTGTTGGTTTTAATCAGACTTCTTCTACATTATTCTAATAATTATAGGGGAGATTATCTGATCTTATATATTGTAGAGTTCCTCTAAAAGCTTTATTTTTATATGTCGACCTGTATAGATGTTGTCTGACAGAATACTTTTTCACTCATGCTTTATACATACGTAATGTATTTTTACACTTCAAGTCTATTTTCTTGAGTTTTACATGTGTAACTACAGGGAATGTGTGTTGGTCTCGGAGCGCTGCAGGTGACCTTCACTCAAAATACTGTCCCTGAACGCATCATGTGTGGACACTGCTCTGCTTACGTGTTGCTTTCCTGAGGACCTTTTACGAAGCATTGGATTTTCACCACTTTTGCATACATCTCATGTTAGTTTCATGAGTTTATGATGTATTGTCAATTTATTAGCTTTGTCTCATACACCTCATGCACACAGATACAACATGCTGACTGTTCTTGCATCATCCCTCTCACAAAAACCTGAGAAGTTCTGCAACATGTTTAACATGATTCCCAGTCTAATCTCTGGAAGACAATATGTGCTGGCTCAGAACTCACCAGCGGATTCTGACACATTCAATGTGCATCCAATGGTGTTCAAATTTGACCTGTGGTATATTTCAATCCTCCTGCTTCTTCTTCACACACTACTGTTTGTAGCTGGGCTGAAATTGTACGTATATACAGCGTATACATCCACACACTGTGCCTGCTAGACGAGTGACTGTAACATTTAAATACCACAACACACACACACACACACACACACACACACACACACACACACACACACACACAAGCCTTTTCAATTAATCATGGTGTCCTTCGGCCCTATCTACTGAATGCTAACATAATGGACCTGAGTGATAAACCACTTCCATTTTCACTCTAAGCCTGTTTAGTGGAGTCTGTGAGGAAAGAAAGGACAGAGCGACAGAGAGGGAAAAAAAGAGGGAGATTGTGATTGAATGAGAGAATAAAAGAGAGGAGAGGCAGAGAACAGGAGGATCAGGAGAGGTGAGACACTGAGGAAAAGCATGTTTATATTGCTGAGAGGAGAAGGGATATTAGATACAAATTATTCATGTGCTTACGCCAATCCCCATCTCACGAGAAGGGTCCATTTGAACCTTGAAGACAACATCAAGACAGAAACAGAGAAACGGAGACGAGAGAGCGAGGAGCTCGCTGAGCAGAATTAGGAAATGGAAAAGCACAGTCACCGTATATTACATTAAAATATAAGCATGTTATTGTTGCTGAAATGAAATGAAATAAAACATGTATACACAGTGCAACTGATGTGATCATATCACGGCTGTCTGAACAAACTTGTACTCAGCCACAGAGACAATCAAAATCACATTTTGAGTCCCTGACTAAAGGAAACCTTCGCCATGTCTTTGCTAAGTGGTTGAGTGTCTGTCTATGAGCGAGTAATAAAAGCCCGCCTATAGCACTGTACTGTCTATCAGCACACTTCATTATTTCCCATCTGAGTCGCTTTGGATCGAAACATTAGCAGCGTACTGGAAGGATCCTAAAACTCCTCATAAAAACTTGTTTTAGCATTACCAAATTACTTATCGCAGGGCTCTATGTGAGCGTTTCACCCAGCGTGCAAATGTAGGAAATGATTTGGGCACACCGATGCGAGTGACTGTGGGTTCTGACACCTGGATTAGCCGAGCTCCCAATGAGTTGTGTCTTATCTTATCTTCAAGTTATAGCTGCAGGTTTTCAACATTAATTAGGCTGCCACTCAAACCTGCTTCTGTTCTCTCACCCTGCAGACTGCAGCTGGATCCTTTGAGTTGTAGTTATTTAGAACTTTAGTTGCCTGAAATGTTGAACACTAAAACTAAATAGATTCAATAAGAGATTTGATACTAAATTCAGAAGAAATGCTATCAAATCCCAACTCTAACTGCACTAGAATTAGCAGCCTCTGTGTTGTCTGAAGAGGGATGCATTAATGACACACAATGCATCTCTGTCCTTTGTTAACTCCCAAGCACATAGAAATGATTCCCCTGCATCGTGTTCACACCCAATGTTAAAAATGTTATTTCTTATAATAAATGACTGACCCTAAATTGTTGTCTGTGCCCCTAAATTGAAATGTAAGTATAGAGCCCTGCTAGTAAGGAGATACTCAAGCCTTTAGTTACTGTATATATACAGTATAGGCTGCATTCACATCAGGTGTTGTGGCGATTCTCTGCAGCGTTGTTTAATGACGCAGTGACGATTAACGTATTGTGTTCCCTAATGGCTGGGTTTTACAGCTCTGGATTGCCAGTTACATGATTGGCCACCGCAGAGTGACGTCGGGTTGCATTTCTCCAAAAGTTGATTCTGTTTCTACTTTTCCGCCGCATTTTTTTCAGCACCCCCGCTGCGACCGCCACAGCCCAAACGCACTACCACAATTCAAAATGAGTGGAAAAACGTAAGTACAAAAGTAACATTTGCATTTTGGAACATTAAAAAAGCAAACTTAAACTACTCAGTCCAGCACTCAGGATTACGCATGCATGATGGGAAATGTGGGCCGCCCCTGCCGCTACGATGCTCAGGACACTTCCTGCATACGTCTATGGCATTTTACACTGCATGAATTAGTCTAGCCGCTAGCAGACTTTAGTACATTAGTTAGTTTCCTTACTCAACGTCAACGTTAAGTTGCTGCATCTCCCTACAGAATAACACCACGGTTGAATTTCAGCCGTCATGCCGTTTCTTCAACTCAACGTTGTTGAATCAGAGCAGCTGATGTTGGCAGCAACAAGCCAACGGGAGTGCTGATTGCCGTCTCTCCGCGTACACAGACTGTCCAAAGCTTCGCCTCCGCCCTCGGTGACAAACAGCATCAGACGAGAAAGAGAGAGAGGAGAGAAACAAGCGTGACAGTAAATGACAATAAAACTGTATTTTTCTAGATCAGCACACTTGTAATGCACCGCAGAAGAATTTCGGTTGTGTTTTTGTAATGATTCTGTCCTGAGGTGAATCACACAGATACTGGTGTTGACAAAAATGTAGCTTTTTATATTGTAGACTAATTTTTGAAACACTTTCTAAATAAAAAGGGAGTTCAGTTCTCTTTTTAAAGAAGAATTTAAAAGTGTAAATGACATAACAAACAGTGATCTGTTGATCTTTACCAATCAAGACTCCATAGTCTAACATGTTTAAATCGAAAACTGAATTGATTGGTGGATTTGGAGAAGCGTGACGCCCCCCTAGTGAAAGCTGTAGGTGAATACTGAGTGAGCGAGAGGTGCCTGGAGAGACGTGCTCGCTTGGCTGACGGATGTGAAACCGAAACCATGTTAACGTCCAAGAAACAGGGAGGTGGAGAGACAGACGGACAGAGACGGATGAGGAAGCTAAGTTAAGTTGGCGTTGAAGGGCAAATGCAGCAGGCAGCTGATCAATGGGAGATGACTAATAAAGACTCGGATCACACGCAGCAGCATATCACTGTGTGTGTGTGTGTGTTGGTGTGCTTCTGTCTGTTGGTGTTACTGAGGACGACGCCGTCCAGCGAGGTCTCACTGTGATATGATGTGTGTGTGTGTTTGTGTGTGTGTGTGTGTGTGTGTGTGTGTGTGTGTGTGTGTGTGTGTGTGTGTGTGTGTGTGTGTGTGTGTGTGTGATGCAACCTGACACATCCATGCAGATCATTAATAAAGAGTGAGTAGCTTCTTCTGGAGGACACTGACTGGGTACCACTAACTCCATGAGGGAAACACACACACCTGATTCCCTCCTCACACACACACACAGCATACAAATCTACATTATGCAAGTTAGTAGTGCATGCTCTCACACACACACACAAACTCGGAGGAGGAGAAAGAAGTGCTCCAGTGGTCCTTCCAGCTTTAGAGTCAGTTGAATAATTCAAACAATTAATGGCAGTTAAGGCCCCATCTCTCTCTCTCTCTCTCTCTCTCTCTGTCTCTCTCTCTCTCTCTCTCTCTGTCTCTCTCTCTCTCTCTCTCTCTCTCATTTTGTTCTGTGTATGCATCTCCTCTCTCTTGTCTTCAATCACTCTCTCCTCCACTCATCCTTTATTCCTCCTTCTCTACCTCTCTTTGTCAAGGGCAAAGATGTCTTGTAGTTGTGTTTTATATTTCTTGAAGCAGCAACAGCAGTCTATAACTGTTATATTTTATATTTATGCCAAACAGAGAAAGACTCTGGAGAGACTCAAACTTATTCAACAAATAAACCAAGTCAAAGCACGACGTAAACAACGGTCTGTATGATATCTTACGGAAAGTTATTCCTCATTTTTCGTGCGTTTTCCTACAAATGTCCAGCAACACGTTTTCCACTTCCGCTTGTTCGATCTTTCACCATTCAATCTTTCAGAGGTTGTAGTTCGTAGCTGTAGAATGTCAAAGAAGTAAAAAGCTCAAAAGTTACGCAACATTTTGGCAAAGAAAAACTGCCATGGCCATTTTCAAAGGGGTCCCTTGACCTCTGACCTCAAGATATGTGAATGGAAATGAGTTCTATTGGTAGAACATGCTCACTTAATGCTACTCCCACGTTCTTTTTACTTTGACAGTTTTCAGTCAAATTAAATTTAGAAAATAGCAATACATCGCCTTGCTTACAGTATCGCAATATATTGAATCGTTACCCCCGTAAGGTTTGGCTTAAAATAACTACGGAAGTGGTGTTACTTAAGTACATAAGTTACATGACAAATAACTTCTGGTTTCACACGGGACACGAACATCTGTCTCCTGGGTGAAAGTCCGCTGTTTTTTCACCCACCCATCGTCCCCGACCTCTGTCCTACATGGTGTTTGTTGCTCTTTACACTTCCTAGTTCACAATGTTGCTCTGGCTCTTCCTATCTGGCGTGGAGAGGAGGTCGATTTCTGGTTATATATCTGTAGTTTTACTCAAGTGTGGCTTTCAGGTACTTTTGCGTTTTTTTTGCTTTCAGGTGTTTTTCTCATATTGATTGTCTATGTTGTATTTTCATGATGTTGTTACTCTGTACACATGACATCTATTGCGCGTCAGTCCATCCTGGAAGGGGATCCCTCCTCTGTTGCTCTTCCTGAGGTTTCTAACATTTCATTTCCCTTGTTAAAAGGTTTTTTTGTAAAGCACCCTGCAGCAAATTTGTGATTTTGGGCTATACAAATTAAATTGACTCGACTTGACAATTACGTGGATTAAATACGCATTTTGTTGGATATACATGAATTACAGTGCATTACTTTTCGTAGGTGTAGCTATGTACGATGTATGAAAAACAGCCTGACCAATTATACAAAGAAAAAGAAGACTTTCTACCAAAGGTTCTCACCAAAATAACAACAAAGGATCTTGGTGATTAAATCAAATTGTCTGCAGTGCTAACAGGGCTGTAGTAGAAATGACCAATGCAGATTTATACATCTCCAAAGATGTCATTTCAGTTGTTTCATAAGGCTTTGGCGTTCAGCAGAAACTTCAGATATATAAACCATATCTTTTTTCATCTCTGAGTGGTGTGATTGATGCCAAGGTCCATTTTTCTTTAAATGTTCTTCAGCGGCTTGACTTGGTTCAGGGGTCAGGAATTGCATTTTGTACAGGTGAGAGTAAAGGCCAGCTGTCAGACTAAAATCCCAAATTGGAGTTACAAGTGAACTGTGGGTAACGCTGGTGTCGGATCTGTGTTTGTTCACGTTGACTCACCTTCGCCGTCTATCTCTCCCTCCCTATCTCTGTCTGTATCGACTGTACGGTGGCCCTGAAAGGTCCAACTTTGTCAGACCGTAGCGGCTGGCTGACCGACTGAAGCCTAATCAAGCGTGCCAGACTATTTCCCCAAACTGACACACACACACACAAAGACACACACAGGTCCAGCTATAAGCCATTTCCTGGTGTTGACACTTTGTCATTTGTTACACAGACATCTCCTCTCCTTCGCCGACCCGGCTGGACCGCGGCCAGAGTTTGTTTTGTTGTGTCTGCTAGCTAAATAGCAAAAGGAGACAGGGGAAGAGAAAATAGCAAAGAAGAGGCTGAGAGAGGATGAAGGGAGATAGAGAACCAGGGCGAGATATAGAAAATCATGTCTAGCAGTCTCTCCAGGATCTCGTGTGTTTTGGTGATTACTGCAGCCCTGAATGGCTGAATGTGTCGCCTTGTTTCTGTTCTTTTAGGAGAAGTAGAACTTTTCTTTTACGAGGTAACCTTTGTGCTTCCTGCCTTGTCACGATGCAGGCTATACCTATGAAAAGTAATGCACTGTATAATTAGTGAATCAGGAAGTATAAAGAGCGACAAACGTTGCCTAGGGAGGACATCGGGGTGCAATTGGGGGATTAAAAAACACCAGACTTCCGCCCAGGAGACCGCTGTTCGTGTCCCGTGTGAAACCAGAAGTCAACGTTGATTCGTCACTGGTAACGTCACATCCGTAGTTATTTTTAAAACCTTCTAAACCTAAAAAGTTCTAAAGCTAACTAAGTTGATTCCTGAGAAGATAGAAGATTATTTTGAAAAGACTGTATGAATGTAATGAGCGTGGAAAATGCATACAAATTAGGAATAGCTTTTCGTAAAATATCATACAAACCGTTGCATGAGGATTTGTTGCATAATAAGGTACCAACAAGCTCCAGAAAACAAGGAGTTACATTAGAAATGGCTCCGTTTAGGTGACTTTAAGATGCTAGGTTTGACCGATGCAATGCACCGTTTGTCCTGTTCACCGCTGTTACTTGACTTTGGCTCTTTAAGTAGCTCTGAATTGGACTATTTGTGTGCAGTGATTGATACAATTTGCACATATTTTTCCAGTTTGACAAGTTTTATTGAGGAAATATTCTGAGGATATGAAATCATTGCAAGGTCTCACAAATATTGCAGTGATTTGTTTGGTTGCTGTGAATTCCTGAAGGGACTTGTTCAGGGAAATTACTCTGATTTGTCTTGTTGTGTGACTTGTAGAGAATTTGCAGGAATGTTGGTTGGGTGTTGATATTGTTGTTACAAACTCAATAAGAGGAGAGAAACTAGAGTGTGTTATATGGTAGATGAGATACTGTATATAGATGGGTTGTTGATTTGCCTTGATTGCCACCTCACCCGGTCTTGTTATTTTCAACAAAAAGATAAAGCGGTGGTATAAGGGAGGGAGGCAACGAAAGGAAGATGGGAGGTGAGGAGATAAAGTGGGACTTCGGAGAGAAAAGAAGGAAAGAGAGAGCGAGAGATGAGTGGGCAAGTGATGCATGGAGAAAGGGTTGGAGAAGGCAAGGAGGGAGGGCTAGAGAGAGGGGGATGGATGAAGTGAGGTGCAGATGAAGTAAATGAGGGAGGGAAAGGATAGAGGCCTGTATGGCAGAGAGACACGGTCCATCATGCACCCTGTCTCGCTGTGAAAAGAGGAAGGACAAAGTTTAACCAGGATTTATCGCCTGTGTCTAGTCACTGGAATAAGGCTTGAGATATAGATCATTATGGAGGACACATATAGACTCGCATGCACCTGAGCTGGGGTCAGTTTCTTTTTCCACTGGAGCTGGTCCAGCTAAAAACTGTGTGAGCTACTGATAGAAGAAGAATCAACTGGTGTCAATCATACGTCATGTGTTGTTCAAAAGAGAGGATTTCATAGACTCATTATCTGTGCATATAGCTCAAACTGTGTATTAAAGTCTTTATTGTCTTAATGTTGTCTCAAAAAAGTCCCTATATTCTACTTTAGGTTGCTTTATTCATTTCTTAATACGAAATAGGAGGTGATTTTAGTCAGAATAAGATTTTATCAGGTCCCAGATACTTCATTTCTAGCAGATGTAACTGCTTGTGTTTTTCTTGTATCATTACAGTTAATCCTCAAAATGTTGCTCTATATTTCAAACATTGACTTTAAAAAGGGAAAAAAATAATTACATAACACAAAAAAGCAGAGGAGAAAAAATAGTTAGAGTTAATTCCACTATTATTATGAATATGAGAATATTGTGAATTTGATACTGGTCATGTAAACAGCAAATTGTTTTGGGATATTCTGAATTAGGCCTTTTTCCGAATGGAGCATTTTCCGATAACTGACATGTGGGATACAATGGTATTATTCAGGTTTTAGGAGCTTTCTTTGGACATGTATACAGCACATTCAGAATAAGCATCTCAATCTGGGTTTTTACAGCACTTTGTGAGACACGGCCTCTTGCCTGTTTATTAGCTGACAGTTTGCAGAGATGCATGCCCAAAAGAAAATAAGGACAGACACACCTACTTTCAAACATTCAACAGGTTTTGGATATGTGCAAACATCCAACACAGTCTCACGGCAGTTTGTGAAATAGTCCCGAAATTGTATTTATTTGATTTGTGCACATAGACACACATTTCCCTTTTTTTCCATGATGCTCAGGACGACTTCAAACAACATATTTTTCGTGAATTTTCCTACAAATGTTCAGCAACAGGTGACACACGTGTCAATTTCCGCTCCAGTCTTTTCAAAATAAAACAACTTAGTACTACTTCTGGTTTCACACGGGACACAAACGCTGGTCTCCTGGTGAAAGTCCTGTGTTTTTTGACCCTACCCTCCACCCCGACCTCCTCTCTCCGTGGCTTTCTATAAATTACGTGGATTACATAAGAATTGATTTTGTGCTGACCATCATGAAAAAGTTGTGATCGTCATGTCTACGTGCACGAATCAATACATTACATTTTGTGACTATTTCCCAAACTGCTATGCGACTGGGCTGAAATATCACAACACCCACCTTTTCAAGAAGGTGGTTGAAGGAATGAACGAGTGAGGCTGTGTTTGCACAGTCGAATAAATCTGCCACCGGTTACATTAATCAGAGTACGCACTGCTGCATGTAAACACGAATATTAGTGGAATATTCATTTGCATTAGCCATGTAAACAGTTTAGTAGGAATATTGTCTTTTTAGGAATGAGGGCAAAAAAATATATATTTTCTACATTTAAACGTAGCCACTGAAATTTCACAATCTTTATTATATGAAAGTATTTTGTTGTATTTTTGTGTCTGCTGATATTGAACAAGACGTGTTGATAAACCCCAAGATATGCCAAGAGATGGCACAGATTGCACAACAGGTTGTGAGACTGTTGACGGGTATTTGGATGAAGCCCTCATCAGACCTCGGTCAACCAGCCACCTCATCAGATATGTAAAGGCAGATCAGAGAACCAGTTCATGTTCACACCATCATTAGATTTAGTGTTTGGATAACACACACTGTTTAATATTCATTAAAGCAATTTAGGGATGGTAAAACATTAATGAAAACATCAACAGTATCCGGGTAATAAATGAATAATTATTACAAAGTAAAAGCATATTAAATCTACAGTATTTGCTGTAATTTGTGCTTGTTCTCTCCTTCATATAATACTGCTGATTTCAGAGGCAACATAAAAGCAAATTCATCAATAGTTTGTATGATTTTGAAGCAGTAATTTTCAACCTTCATCATCCCACTCAATAATTATTTAAAATCTATTTTTGCCAATCTAAATACACCATGCAATATGTTTGCTGTGTTTCCAGGACTGCTGACATGGTGGATAAACAAGTCTATATAGTCATATTTCATCCTAATAAGGAACTTAAAGGAAGGATAAAATAAAAAAATGCCTGTTTAACTCTTTTAGATCACATCCCAGGTCATATTGTGTACCTATTTAACAATATACGTACACAAATTTCCAACAATTAAATAATTTCTTAGTATTTCATATCAAAATCCAATTATCTTTTCTGCTTGTAGAAAAAAATATGACATTTCCTTAGGTCCGCTAGTCCCAACCAATTTCAACCAATAATATCATGACATCCATCCATCAGTCAATCTGCAACAACCGCCCACTTTTTAGCGGTCCAATCAAATGCAAAGGATTTGATTTAAATCCCGCTTGTAACCGTACACCGCTGAAACATTCTGTTTCACTGGGGAATACGTCACAGCACAGACGCTAAAGACGCTCTGGCTTCCGTTTCACTGCGACTTCAAAGATACCGTATCATTATGATCCCATAGTTATTTAAAGATGCCTCTATGTGGCAGGACAGAGGAGTTACTGTATGTATGCACATCTAAACGGTGGCTTTCTTGTGTCTAAGTAAGTGGGAAATCTAATTATCGCATGTCCTAGATGCACACTGGAGAGCGATGCTAGATTGACCTTATTCCCATGGTGGTGGACATTTTCAACTTCATCACATGGGAGAGAGAACTCTACCCAGAAGGACATGTTCAACATCACCATCCGCCATCCAAGCTGATGATCAACGGCATGTTCTTGAGGGACATTCTGTATTTATATTCCAAGCAATGTGTCGCATACTTATATATTTTCTGAACAAAACTTTGTAGGAACTAGTTTTAGAACTCAACAACAACTGCTCCTTAATTAGTGTGTGAGTTGTTCCACCTACATTGTATAGCACATTTACATAAACTATAATGTCTCTCAGCTTCAACTTGTGGTCCCTTGAGTTGCCTTTGTGTCTGGAAGTCAATACACTGCGAAGCTTAAGGGTAAACACTGTACAAGAAGCCGTAGTTTTGCAGTGAAAATAATGTTTTGGCGACAGAGAGAGTGAGACCTCGTTGAGCGGCACCGCAGCAGCCAATGAACGGCAATTTCAGTTGGATGAGGACCAGTGAAAGCTGCTGCGGATGGGTTCAGTATGTTAAGGAGTGTACATCAGACTCCATTATCATTATGGTGATTCACAACAGATGGCTCTGGAGAAACAGAGAGAGAGAGAGAGAGAGAGAGAGAGAGAGAGGGAGGCAGACGAGTGAGAGATGCACAGCGGATGAGGAAGTTAAACAGAAAGAGAGGGGTGGAGGTAAGTAGAGAGAGAAAGAAGATGTCTAGACTGCAGAGAGAGTGTGTTGCTCTGTGGGAGGGTTTCTGATTGTAATGACTGCAGTAAGGTTACAGGTCTAATTAGTGGCGGAGCTGCACAATCAGGCACCATTACTGTACAAATACTTTGGATAAAGTCAGCAAGGTTAAGAAGTTCTCCGTGTCTGACTTTAACTGCATCAGAGTCTGCTTTTCATTATGTTTTACTCCATTTGTGGCTGTGACTATACAGTACATGTACTGTAGAAAGTAAAGCAGAGACTTTCCTTACATTCTGAGAAAGGTCTTATTCCATTTAAGATGTTTACACTGCCCTTGATATTTCCTGCGTTTGAATAAACTAATTAACAGCTATTGTTTGAGCTGTCTGTTTCTTCTAATACAAAAATGTGTTTACAGACTGCATGCTGTGTCAATATAAATGTTCAGGCTTGTCTCATACACTGTTTGTAGCTAAACCTATAATGCATCATAATACGTATATATATATATATATATATATATATATATATATTTATCCCACAAAATCAAAACGTATGTCATCCATGAAAGAAGGAGAAGGAGAAGAAGAAGAAGAAGAAGAAGAAGGAGAAGAAGAAGAAGAAGAAGAAGAAGAAGATCGTTGTCAACATTGTTTTTCTTAAAATCATGACCACGATGCTGCTCTAACCTTGACCAGGTTTTTACCATTGTAACTAGGATGACAAATGTCCCCCAAGCATAACAAAGTAATCATTTCAACCCAACCCATGGTGTTTCTTCAACATTCTCCCATTTAAACCTAAGCCAAACCAAATCTTAATCTTAGCATTGTTACGTCATAAAACCAGTTTTTCAACAATGATTTCTAACTGTCTGCCTATTGGGTGGTCACTTCAGAAACACCTCTATGTGTGGAGGACTGTTGCTACGGACAAATAAAGAAAACCCTGGTACCTCCATATACCGCATAACAATTATAGTTATGAGTTTATGAACAGAAATATCCAGTACATGTAAACCCAGCCTCTGAGCCGGATTTTCTTCCTTCCTTCTCTTTCACTCTTTTTTTCTTCCTGACTTAGAGAGTATTTTTTCAGGCAGCCTTTTCTACAAAATCACAGACTTTAAGGGCAGACCGAGAGGGCCAAGTAATTCTTGCCAAATGAGACAGAAACAGCTGCACATCCCCGGCCTGATTTCCCTTCTGCACAGGTGAACTCAATTCTGACCGAGGTTATGACCGGTGACGGTAATCATACATCATTTGGTGGGTATGGACCCCTTTCAGGGAAGCTTGAACGAGGTCGGGAGGTCACTGGAGGGAGGTTTAATGAATGCCAAATTATCCTCTCTGCCACCGCCGCCCTCGGGGAGGCTGGAAGTGAAAAAAGACACGCACAACACACAGACAACTCTCATGCACACACACACACACCAATGACAACTGTGTCTGTTCCTCATTGTCCTCTGTGCTCTTTGCCCTGTGGGTTCAAACCTCGTGCATATGGTGTGTTTCCAGTTAGGGAGGCTTTGTTTGCATGTGTGTGTGGTTCTGGTTAGGAAGGAGTCCTGCAGGGGTTAATCAGAGCAAGCACAAGGGCTGCTCTGATTTACGAAGAAATGCATTTTAGCAGGTTGATAAAAATCGAGAAATAGAAAGATATGACCCATTTGATTGACATGACAAGAGGGCAGACAGGATGCAGGTCAGGTAGAGTCTAAGGTTGGACTGTATATGTGAAAATGTTCCAACCGTCAGCCCAACAACCGACGCGGCACACACATCCCCTCCTGCTCCCCAATGCCATAGTTTCACCTGAGAGATCAGCTGTTCTACACCAACAAAATGAAGCTCACCGAAAACGTCTCGGTTAGTCTCTCCAACAATCTCCAACTCTGGTTTGGTTGAAATAAACATTGGTTTCACCCACGTTGTTTGTTTTATCCCGCTGTATCCCTCTCTGCCTGCTGGGCTGTGGCAGAGCGGCTCTCGTTCTTTGGAGGCGGATCATTAAATTAGCAAAATAAAATGACAAATATTGTGGTGATGTACTCAGCCAATTCACCCAACCCTAGAGGAGTCCTGGAAGTTCACTTACTTGGCACCAAATGTCAAGAAATATCCCCATTATGCTAAAAAACAAAACAAAAAGTAAACAAATACCAGATTTCTAGCTCATAATGTAACGGAAAACACTCGGAAAACTACCTCCTTGTGTGTGAATCTCTCATGCAAACTCAAGAGCAGCTCAACTCAAGCCTGTCGTTTCTGGTTTGGATGTTTAAGAAGCAACTGCAGGATGATAAATCCAGAAACTACCAACCGCCTCGGATTTACCGCCGCCGTAAACTGTCACACATGATCTAATGATACTTAACTGAGAATTAATGCTTTTCTACGAATCCTCCAGAGTTCCTGTTTACATAGTGAATTGATTATGAATGAAAGTGACTGACTCCGGGGATAGCTGCAGCTGGCGTGACTTGATCCAATACAAAGATTTGCTGATGATGTAATATGATGTCTGTTCCCGGGTCTAGCTCAGCATATTTCATTATTCACTTCTTATTTCATCATTTCATGTTTCAGCAGCAGCAGCAGTAGAAGAACCAGAAAGCTATATTACTTTTGTTTCCACACATTTGCATTTATTCTTTACTGTTCGGTTTGTGCTGTTTAAAACACTGAACTGAATTTATTTGGTCCACATAAATATTTAAAGTACAGATTTATTTTTGCAGAGTTTGACTTGTTAATGAAGTATAAGCAACATTTATAATCCACCGTGACGCCGCTGGGAGGTCATTTAAACATTAAAAATGTAAACAGATTAATCTCAAAATCGGGGATATAGTGAAGCTAAACTGAAATACTTTATGGAAAAGTAGTATGACACAAATGTTGTATAGATGCATTTGGGATGGAGCATAAATGAGGACTTTGAATTGATATTTATCTGATGATTCATGTTCATCTGCAGGCTGGAGGTCTGACTTTCTTCACGTTTGTTCAACACATATGAAAAACTAGTGATAAGCTCCTTTGAAAATGTCGATCAATCCCTTTGAGGGAGAAAATACAATCCACAATAGTATAAAATGATGATGTTAAAAAGCCAGATATGGAACAACAGGGTATGTGGTGCCTTTTTTTCAGCTGAATAGATAGTGCATTGTTGTGTTCATGTAGATGATATACTGTAGGCATATATGGTTCATTATTAAGGCAAACCATGTTTTTGCTGGGTACATTTTAAGAGGCAAAGTTGCTGCTGGGTGTTTTGTATTGATTTGCCAGCTTCCACTCCTGCAGCAACATTGTCCATAATATAAAACCACAGTCCAACCAACCTTGGAATGGATTAGCTCACCACAGCATCCAAGACAGGAAAACAAACAACACTACGACCAGCTCTTCTGGTGACCTTTTTTTTAAAACATCTATTTAATTTACTCTCTGCCCTTCACACTCCTTTATTTTAAACCTCGTCAGTGAAGCTTTATGGGACGTTTCCATTAAGAAGCCTTGACGTTTATAGTGTCAGTTGCAGCTATAATCGCCGCACAGCATTAAGAAGTTTCTACAGGCTGTTAGCAGAGCCCCTCGCAGTCAGACAGGTAATTAGATAAGCAGACAACTTTGCGAGAACAGTGTGAACAGGTGTTTTTTGTGTCCTGGGCACAGATGTAAGCAGTTAATGACATTCAGATATCAGATGTGCTCTGCGAGACGTGCAGCGTTCATGCTGTGTGTAATCCACAGCTTCTCATTTCAGGACGTTGCAACAGTAGAAACACAACTGACTCTCTCTGGAGGGTAAACGTACATTTCAATGCCTAGATCATGCAAACGTAAATGTCTGAGTAGATGTATTATGACAAATGCTCAGTTGGGAGGGAGGAGCAGATATTTTACAACATTCCTTCTTTAGAAAAGGGCACAGTCATTTTTTCATGAGGGAACAAAAAACCCCTATAGATATGTTTAAACAAAAGGTTCAATAGTTTTTCAGTGTTTGAACTGTCAAGTATTGCCATTTCCTGAAAAAGTGAAAGTAAACTAACCCCTGCCTGTATGGCATGGTGAGATATAAATTGTATTATCCTATAATCACTTTATTTACTCAGGCTGGTCTCATACACCTACAAAAAGTAATGCACTGTAATTTGTGTTTATCCCACAAAAATCTATTTGTATGTAAACAACATAATTGTAAAAATATAAATAGCGGTGAATGGCGTGTAGTGAGGGGTTTAGGGCGGATGGGTGGGTCAAACAAATACCAAACGTTTGCCCAGGAGAGCGGCGTTTGTGTCTTGTGTGAAACCAGAAGTTGATTAATTTGTCACATAACTTGCGTAGTTAAGTAACGCCACTTACAGAGTTATTTTAAGCCAAGCAACGATCTTTTCCTAAACCTAACTAAGTATTCCTTTATTGCCGAAACCTAAGATTTTGTTTCCTGTGAAGACGGACATTTATTTTGAAAAGATTGTATGCATGTAACGAGCAGAAATGGACAAGTGCTGGTGGACATTCGTAGGACAACAAAGAAGAACTTCTGTAAGATATCGTACTTTATTGCAACGCTGTCCATCACTAATCAGCCAACATTGAAGATAGGGTCGACGATGTTAGAAAGCTAGCATCATTTGAAAGTAGCATTGCCTCAGGAGCTCCTTCCAAGGCAACGCCACATGTGACAGGTGGCATCCATCAGCTCCGCATAATGATTGATAGTACCTAAAGGTATCAACAAACATGATTGTTACATTAAAACCAGACTTTGTTATGGGCTGAATTAATTTCTGTTAGATGTCACTTTTCAGTTTTCTACCTCTTCAGTATAAATCTAGTAAAGTGACAGTGAAGTGAGTGGGTGGCTGAGTCATGAGGTTTTACCGTAAGAGCTCCAGTAGTGGTGAAATGTTCACTGGAAGCATGTTGTTGGTTCTGTTTTGGCTCTTGAGCAAAACACAAATGTGGGGACATTTTACAACTTTGATTCATCAGTGATTTTTAACTTTATCTACACTAATAACATCCTTACTTCTTCAGCAAAGTCCCCCGATGGTTCAATACAAATCTCACTGTCTCCTCTCCTCCTCCTCCTCATCTCCTACTTGTCCCCTCTACTTGTCACCTTCCCTCCTCTCCTCTCTTTATCACTTTGTCTCCTCTTATTTTTCCACTTTACTTGAACTTCCGCTCACATCCTTTCACATCCTACACTACACAATTTTGTTCAGCTAACAAACTCAAATTGTTGTTGAAAGACCAAAATGCTCTTATGAAACCATTCACCGCAACATGACTGTGCTTCCAATGAACAGTTCACCACTACTGGAGCTCTTACAGTAAAACCTCATGACTCAACCACCGGGCCTCTGATTTGAGCCAAATAGTCGACTCCTCACTTCACTTTCACTTTACTAGATTTATACTTAAGAGGTAGAAAACTGAAAAAGGGACGTCTAATAGAAGCTAATTCAAGTGTGCTGATTAATGTTGGCTGATTAGTGATGGACAGCATTGCAATAAAGTGGTGAAATATATCACAGCTCCACACTAGATAGTCTGTTTAATATCCCTTCCTGTACAACTTTAGTACTCTAGTTAGATGCTGGATTTAAATCAATGAATGGGAACGAAAGCTGAAGGCTACGATTTAAATCTTCCCATCTCCATCTCCGAAAACAAATCACTTCTATCAGCTGGAGTTGGTGGGAGAATAGATACTGTATTTAAAATGCAGGTTGAAATGTAATGGATCAGAGTTGGACTCGGTTCTCACAGAGATAAACAACAACCCACAACCTGATTTCCAAGAGGACTGACTGAGTTGTAATAACGATTAGCTGTCGTAGACTCGGCTCTTTGTTTACTGAAAAGACTGAAAACCTTCCAACTGAGCTACTTTATTCAGGGAAGTCAGAATGTCCTGTAGGCTGCCATGTTCAGACAGGTTAATAGAGTATAGTCCTCCCTTCACTAAGCTCTGCCCACACTGTCCCTAAATGCAGAAATTATAATAAATCATTTGCAAATAATCTCGATTAAATATTACAATCGATTGACAGCCCTAATAGAAACGTAACATTTAAGAAACGTATATCTCCTTCCAACCTCTCCGGGTAACGAGTGTCACTATTACACAACGTTTCAAATCCACTAAACCTGAAAGTGAAGAATATCTGAACCGATTGTCTACGGAGCAGAGCCGTGTAGTTGTCAGACCCTGGTCGGAGCTGGCCAATGCTACGCTACGGTTCAGTCTGTGTTTTAGGGGTGGAACTTAGCAAAGGGTCAGTTGTTGTACGTTTACCGGCAGACATTGTCTCATTTAATTAGGCCTCAAGAAGAGCTAACGACACCAGGGGGAAACTAAATCTTGGACAGTAGATAGACTATGGTGGAAAACAGCAGTACAATATTATTTTTAAATAACTTTTATTCCTGTGCTGAAGTGGCAACGTGTTCAGGGTCACCTCTTGCCCAAATGCATGCTGGAATATAACATACCCAGTTTAGAGACGCATGGCTGAATTAATAACTTTCCAAATTAAACATTCTGTCAGATATTAAGGCGACACTGTACTGTAGCTGTAGTACAGTCTAAGACATGTTGTTGTTTCTGTTCAAGGACGAGACAGAACCATACGGAGGAATCACTTAGTGCTCAACAACTGAGGAGCTGCTGAAGTGTGGCTCTCGCTGCTCTTGTTTCCCCCGTAGGTTGGATTTGATTGTCTGAGCTTTGAGTAGGTGGCCTGACAGTATATGTGGCAATCAAACAAATGTGTTAAATGCACTTTTAGACTGTAAAACGTGTACTTACACTGATTATTATACCTGCACGCACGCCAGTGAAGCAGCAAGAAAAACAAAAGAGAACTCAAACATCGATAGCACTTCAGTTTTATGAGCTAAAATTAAAAGTCTGCATCCCGCCGTCTGCACGTGATTATAACGGCGCTAGTTAGCCGGTTGATTGATACGCAGAGACCGCCTCTCTCTCACAACACACACACACACACACACAGATCGGAGGGCTGTCTGCTTGAGTCTGTCCTCCTCTTCCTCCTCCACAGCCACCACGTCCCTTTGTGTCATATTTCTGGGGTCTCCAATGTGAACAGGCAGCCTGGTGGCAAACAGTGGCTTGGCCTGAACATACCTGCTGTTGCTACCAGCTATCTGACATGACAGGAGGAAAGGTCAAATATGCCTGTGTGTGTGCCTGAAAAGCTAGGAATAGATGTGTGTGTGTGTGTGTGTGTGTGTGTGTGTGTGTGTGTGTGTGTGTGTGTGTGTGTGTGTGTGTGAGATAAAAGCACAAGATGAATAAACTGTGTGTGAAAAGAGGAAGATATTCCTGTTTATGAGATGATGGCGAGGTGTGTGTGTTTGTGTTTGTGTGTGTGTGTGTGTGTGTGTGTGTGTGTGTGTGTTTGAGGTCTTCAAAGCAGCTTGATTTTCCAGTTAATGACTGTTCACTTCAAAGCCACACACACACACACACTCACACACACTCACACACACACACACACACGCTAACACGCCGGCTTACGTGTCCCCATCTGTGTTCCATCTCTTGTGCCTCTAAAAGCCACCACTCACATCTCTGGTGAACGCTCCAGCTGTGTGTTTGTATTCATATGTGCCTTTATGCATGTGTGCATGCATATTGAACGAATGTGGTAGTGCATGTCTTTTTCTGTGTGCATGTGTGTGAGTGTGTGTGTGTGTGTGTGTGTGTGTGTGACAGAGAGAGTGAGAGTCAGAGCGAGACAGCTGCAGATGTTGCAGGACTGCTGAATCCACAATTCAAGCACACACACACATACTGTACAACAAGAATGATTAGTCATTCCAAGGGATGAAACAGATGCATGGGTGTGTGTGTGACTGGTGTGTTCATGTGTGTGTGTGTGTGTGTGTGCGTGTATGTGAGATTATTGTGAGTGTCTTTCCAAAGTTAAACCTGTCAACAGCCTGATGAGGAAAGACACTGAATGTGAACACAATGTTCTCAGATGTCAGATATTTTACTGAAGAAGTAAAAAGTCATGCATTCTCGTGACATCCCTAGACTTTAATCTTGCAGCTGGTAAAGGTTGCGTTCATTTTAACCACTGTATGAACTGCTGGATACCTTAATCCATAATAATAGATTATATTTATTAGTTGGTTATTTTTAATAATAACCTAATTAATAATCTGAATTGGCAAAGTAGCTATTAACTACAGCCAGATGAAAGTAGTGCAACAAAAAGTATAATATTTCCTCTGAAATGGAGTTGGAGTAGAAGTATGGAGTTAAATAAAATGGAAATACTCAAGATGGAAAAAGAGACGCAAGGAAGACAGGAACAAAAATGAAAGAAGAGAGGAGAGAAGAGGAGCGAACAGAAGAGATGAAGGTCTGTGCCACTTCATTTTCTCTCTCTTTTTTACACTTCATGGTTTCTAGCTCATGGCTCTCTCTCTCTCTCACACACACTCTTTAAAAGACACACACTCCCGTCTTTCATACAGTCGTTGTCGTGGTATGAATTATTAACTAATTGTCCTGGTTATATGAGTGGTATGCGATGCAGCATGTGTCGGGCTTATTGTCTGGCTAATGTTACGGCTTCAAAGCAGTCTTGAAATTCAATAATGAGCTCACACTCCCTTTGTAGCTTCCCAGTTCGGTAATATCAATCTTCACACTATTAAATCAGATACTTTCATGTCAACAGAGACAGAGAGTTTTAGGTTAGAAAATAATGGTTGTATACATTAGAGGGGGGGGATTCCACAGAGAAGAAAATACAACAGAACATCGTTGTAATGTTGCAGAAGTCTGGTTGAGCTGGAAGCGCTCAGTTAATGTTCTTTTATTAGAATGAAGTAAAGCTAAATGGAATCGTCCCTGAAGTTATATATTTAGGTTTTCTGTGTCCCACAAATTGCATTTGTTTAGTAAGTTGTTTCTTAATTGTTTATGTTGAGTAGCGGCATTTCTTTTTGAGTGAATGACGATTATTTCCCATACCCGAGTTGGAGGTGGTCGGGGTCAATGGTAGACATATAAAAGGTCAACACTTGATGTTAGGAAAGGATCGATGTTTGAGTTAAATGTTAATAAAGACGTGTTTCAATTCGCTGCAGATCTCTTTCTGTATTAAACCAGACCACAATATGTCCTTCACCTTGACCAAGTGCCGCAAGAGCTTAAACATAACCATACAAATTGCTTGCTAATGTTTTAATAAGTTTAATGAATGTGTTAAGAGAAAATCCGGTTAGCATTATGTTTCCTTCAAACAACATACTGCTGCAAATTAGTTGTATATTGTAGGGGATTTACAAATGGAACAGGTTTGGTTATTAGCTAATTAATAAATAATATTCATAGAATTATTATTATTAGTAAGAATTATCAATAAACATTAATAATGAACGGGGCACCACCCTGGAATCAGGGACCAATAACCAAAACATTAATCCAGTCTCATAAGGGGATTGTTCACTCCAAATGCCAGTATTTAATCACTACTTTACATTTAGGAGATGAACGGTGAAGGGTGAATCCGAGCACTAACTCTCACAACCAGCCGTTATTACAATATGAATGCACAATAAACACAGACAACTGCTATTTAAAGTAAGACCATTTATTTAAATATAGTGATCTCAATCAACAATAAACACTCTAACAACATTAATCTAAATCAATAGTTATTAAACAGTAGTAATTAAAGATTAACAACACTTTTAATAAACAAATGGATATTCTACAATGCAGCTCTAAGCACTAAACTAGAATTAAACAAAACACAAAGCGAAAGAAAGTGTGTGTGAGAGAGGAGGTGTGTGTGAGAGAGGAGGTGTGTGTGTGTGTGTGTGTGTGTGTGCGTGTGTGAGAGAGGAGGTGTGTGTGAGAGAGAGAAGGAGGAGCAAAAGGGAAAGCTCGAGGTGGCGTCACCACGTAAGTGGTTACGTCACGTGAGGGAGGAGTTGCTCGAACGTTACAGACCACGCACAAACGGGATGTGAAGTCCCACGTGATCGGTAAGGTGGGAACGTGTGTGAGCCTATGTGAGGAGGCCTGTCTATCTATGTGTGTGTGTGGGAGGAGCAAGAGAAACCCCGAGGCAGCGTCACCACGTAAGTTGCTCTGGTGGCGGAAGCGCCACGAAAATTACCGACTACGCACGAACGGGAGGTGAGTCCCACGCGGTCGGTAAATGAGAATGAGTGTGTAGAAGTGGAGAAAAAGAGACGCTCTGGGAACGCAGCAAAAAGAGGTTCTTACTGAACACAAGGAAAACCCACGGCGGGGCGCACTGTAAACAGTAAACACCGCAGCAGCAGGAATCCTAACTGCCGCGTGAGAGATGTACTAGCCGGATTATTATTACTCAGGAGCTCGGCAGGCAAACTCACGTTTGTCAGCCGTGCACTGGTCTTTTAATAATAAACTACAACTACAGATCTACACGTTTTGGCAGAAGCTAACACAAGGAGCACACAGTAATCAGACAGTCAGCAACAGTAAACAAAGCAACACAAACAAGCAAAGCAAAGCAAGTTAAATAAACAAAGCAAACAGACGGACTCGGCGGTCCGTACGTTCAGTGTAAATCAACAATAGTTATTAACTTATTGGAGTATACAATCTCACTAGTCTCTGCTCAGACACAAGCCTCTTACTTGAATCGCTTCTTCGGAGCGATAGTGGAGTATATCGTCGTTAATTGGTCCGGCGGCGTCGCGCAGGCTCGGACAATAACGGGCCTTATGATGCTCGTCAGCTGATGAACGGCGTGGTCTGGATCTCCGTGTGGCAGCGGAGGGGAAATCAGCCAGAAATGAAGGAGACGGCGGTGCGCTCGTTTCCTTTTGTGAAGAACGGGGTCCGGTTCTCTTCTGCAGGTCTGATGATATCAAAGTGCGATGGACACAACAATAGCTTAACTCGTCCAGCGAGGTCAGGAACTGTGGCTCGGTCTTCAGGTGAACGCCGCAGCGTTGGGTACCTCCTGTAGCAACGTGAAGTCGCAGTGGAAAGGGGCTGATTCTTCAGGTTGGCGTGCTTTTATCTCCTGTGAGATTGTGGGCGTTTCACCGGAAAGACCCCACATTTCCTGTTAGCCTCATCCAATGGGAGCCCTTGTTTGGATTCAAAATGAAATCTCGCATGTAGGTGCAAAATTTCAAGAGCTGGCATTTAGGTCTTTATTACTGTTATCAGGCTTCAAATCTCCCATATAGGCCAAGGCTCTTTGTCTCGTGAGGTCCCTACAATATAAACCTAATTTCTAGGAGACAGGTTGGAAGTGCTTGGTTGCCACATTTCTGTGTATGAGTATGAGTTATGTGTGCTGCTGATGTCTTTTTCTTTGCTATTCTACAGGATTTGACCGTCATCCTCCTGCTGAATGAAGCTGAGCATCCATGTAACTCACTATCTCTTTTCTCGTCTTTCCGTTCAGCTAACTATGCTTCCTTTCCTCCTCCCTCCTCCATCCTACAGCCTGTGACCCAGAGATCAATTGAGCTCTGCCGTCATCAAGGATGCTCCAGTCACTTCAATGATTCTCAGAGGAGACAGAGAGCAAGGAGAGAGGAGGCTACCAGAGGAGTGAGCGGAGCGAGGAACTACAGGTGTATCCTACAGTGTGTGGACGTTTTGACAAGATGGCAACACACCTTTGATTACAATCGATGGGACAGCAAAAACAGCAGCTGAGCGGCTGTGGAAACTTTACAGGAATAATGGTACCAACCACAGCTCTAACATTTATTCATAAAATAAACAGGATTAGATGTTTAAACTGAATCATGAATGAATCATAAAAATGCTGCACTCTTTGTCTGCTTCTTCTTCAGTAGCCAGAAGGCTTTGTCTTTTCTTCTTTCCCTATGTTCTGTTCTAAATGCATCTAGGATCATTCAGGATAATGTTTTTCTATTTAGCTGTACTGTACAGTCAGTTATTATTAGTCTAATAATAACTAACATGTAAGTGCTTAATGTACCTGTAGCATTCCAAAAACATGATTTGGTAAATTCAATTCCTCCATCCTGTATCCTTCATCCATCCCTTTCTTGCATCTCTTTCTCGTATCCCCGTCGGGAGGAGCTAAGACACTAAGAAGAGACTGGAGTGAGGGGAGCGAGGGCGTCCCCCAGCCTCAGCGGATCATCCTTGGCTGCTCACTCAGTGTATCTGAGCTTCTACTTTTCAAAAGCCTCATTTGCTGCCTCTTCCAGTGGCAGAGAGAACTTTAAGTACACAGACTGCCAAATGTTGGACCCAATGCCAGGCCAGGTCTTAGGCTGTTACTGATGAGCTTTGGCAATGACTTTTCCCACTGAGGTTGGCTTGTATTTCCCATTTGCTAGCCCTCATATAGCTGTCCTAATCATGCATGGTCTATAATAATCCATTCTGGCTCCCTGCAAAATGCTTAGGATTGTAACCAGTAGACTAAAGCTGAGAACAAACCCCAAGATTACTGAAATCTATAAGGAACCAGACGTACAGATATTGTTTAAGGATTCACAGTCAGAAAATACTTCATGAACAAGTGAGTAAAAGTCCTGAAAGTGAAAACAGAAAAAAGCTTAAATTTGCACAGAAATGGTAAAGAAAAAGAGGAAAAGTTCCATGTGTGTAGGGATGTCACGAGAAGCAATACTTTGGTACCGAGTCGATGCCAAAACTCTGAAAACGTGACAGTGCTTGTTTTTCTACAGTACTGCAGGCACCAGGGATCAGGGCTCAAGACTAACAGCGTCCCGTCGTCCCGGGGATGACACTGATAATGCGACATTGTGAACAATAAATCTGCATTGAAAATAGCAGCAGGAGAGCTAGTTAACATTAGCTGGTAGCAGCCGGTGGGCAGCTCAGTCCTGCTTGGCTAAATAACGGAGCTGATAACTAATGTATGGAGTTTGCACTGAATTACATTGTGTTGCATTCAAGCTCTATTCGGTAAAAATGACTATTAGGTAAATTATAATGTCATCATGATGTGTTCAAATGTAATCTTTCTGAGAAATTTGAGACGGATCATCAGGGATTAATAATAAATTCACAAAAAGCAGCATGCAAATGGTAACAAAGGACTGGATGTTGAAGCACACAGGATTTATTTGTTTGTTTTTTACAGTGGTATCAAGATATCAAAGGCATTGACTACTAATTTTTGGTATCATAGGCTACACATTTGGATGGAAAAATGGGGAAAGAGACACGTTAAACAGGGATGGTGAACTGTGGATAGAGAGCTGGATGGAGGTGGATGAACTCTCCTGTAATCTCCAGCTAAGTAAACTATAAATACTAAAATGACACATCCCTCGATTTCTTCATTTGCTCAAGGTTTCCAAACAGTTTTTTCAGACTTTCCTCATTCCAGTTGTAAAAACTAAACATGTTCAAAATAATCTTAATGACCGGCAATGACTGGATCAGAAGATTAGAATCATTAAACACTACACACACTGAATGATTTTTATTTCCCAGCTGTCCTCCCATTAAGCCTCCATCGAGGCACTAATTGACGTTTAGGATGATGGGAACCTATCATTGTTGCTCCATTAAATAATTTAATCCAGCTTCTTTATTACTTCTCCTGCTCTCTACTTTCCAGACTGCAAAGGAGAGAGAAACATCAACTTCTTGCTCCCATCGTACTACAGCTTCCCATGGGCGCTGCTTTGTTTCTTGCGAGCCTTCACACCTGCTCTGTTAATCAATCGATTAGAAGTTTGCATAAAAACACAGCTACTGGTCTCTGCTGTGCTTTCCTCCTCTCCACCCCTCTGTCTCTCCTCACACCCTCCTCCTCCTCCTTGCCAGACTTTTCATGCATTACAATGAGACACCATGTTTCTCTTCCCACCACTAACCCCTTTCTAAAATTTATTCAGACTTCTTTTCCCCCCTTTCTTTCCTTCTCATTCACCAAATCCCCACACTGTATGGGTATTAAAATATGCTAGAGAGAGAGCGAGAAAGAAAGAAAGGGAATGACACAAGAATGTGTGCATGCTTATGAGCGTGTGCAAGAGACAGGAAGGATGTTAGAGCGTGAAAAGAAGAAGGAAAGAGACAGACAGTGTGTCCCCTTAAGAGAGGATGTTGGAGTGGAGGAGAGTTAGAGAGCAGAGTCGGATCCAGCTCGGTCCTCCCTCACTAGCTTGTTAATCTCCGCGGACTTGACATTTGAAAACCTCTACCCCTCTCTCCTCCTCCTCACCCCTCATTTCCCCCCCCCACACCCCCTTACTCCCAGCGCAGTGATGTGTGTGTAAATCCAGCGCTACCACTGAATAGACTAAACTTCTCCTTGGCTCTAAATCCCTTCTGAAACATGGTAGGACGACTATTTCTCAGTGGTGAAATTCACCTTGAACAAACGACTCGTGGCTTTACATAGAGACTAATATGATACTGGAACGGGGCAAATTATGAGCAATGACATGCAGGTCACATTTGGACCGTGTTGCCTTCGAGCCCCGTGTCCCTGTAGGAATTACGTTCATAATGCAGATTCTGCAGGAACTAGTGTGTGTTATTTATATGGTGAGGCAAAGTGAGGGTGTGGAGGTCGGGGTGCTGCATGGGAATGTAACACGTTCAACTTTCACACTCAAGATCACAGTTTGCATCTGTCATAAACACTGATAATTAACTTCATCTTCACAAGTGCTTCTACAGGCTGGTCTCTTACACAATCCGTAGCAATACCTACGAAAAGTAATGCACTGTAATTCGTATATATATATATATCACACACAATCAGAACTAGGAAAGTGTGAACAGCAACAAGACAAAAGCAGCATATGGAGGAGGTCTGGGGTGAAGGGTGAAAAAAGCCATCCCGCCTGTTCTCATTCCCAGGGCATCAAATACAGACGCTTTGTCACGGCCGTCGGCGTTTGATACCCCCGCACAAGGCACTTTTTAGCAGCTGTATGAGACGCACCGCAATTCCATTAACTACAATGTAAACCTATTTATGGCAACAGTAAATCCTCAGAGAAGGTGCACTGGGAATGACTGTGGTGATCTGGTTTAAAAAGCGTAAAGACAGGCTTACCAGGGCTCAAGCCCCCGGGGCCGACCATGTAAAGGGCCCCGACCATGTAAAGGGGCCCACGAGGCTCCAGGGGAAATCATAAAAAATATAATTCACAGGGAGAAGTGGAAGCGGCGGATGCAACAGGATGCTCCATGCGCAAAGACGCAACGGCGGTTGTGTTTTTTACTCCGACACAACCTAGATTGCATATCCTACCACGAGGTCCAGCAGCAGTTGAGCTGGGAAGGTCATCATTTGAATCATGCTGACATCATTCTGCATAATAAGTAGCCATGTGCTTCCATTTACATCTGTGTGCGTCTGTGCTCAGCCGGTCAAATTCACGGCCGGGACGGGACACGTCGTGGAAAGCAAAAAAAAAAAAATATCAAACATGCTAGACTTTCTGTCGGGACATCGTGGGGCGTCCAAGACGCGGCGTTGGTTGTCGTGTACTATGACACACTGCACGAGATAAAACGATCGATTTTCGCACACGACACTCATTTATCGTTCCCGACACCATACGACGGCTGTGTCGGGCTATAATCGGGCTGAAATCGTGCAGTCTGAGCTGTCCGTTCGTGTCTCGTGTTCACAATGTTCAGTTTACTTTTTCACTTTACAGATGTAGTAATTTAAAGCCCAAACATACAGTTTTTTCCTAAACCTAACAAAGTGGTTTTGTTCCCGAACCCTAAAGTGACACCAAGGGGCGTGACGAAGTGGCAGGATGTGACGAGTTGGGATGAGAACATGTTGAAAAAGGAGGCTGCTGTTTGTATCCTGGATTTATTTGTCGTGTAACTTCTGTACTTAAGTAACGCCGCTTCTGTAGTTTTTTAACCCAAACCCTGTGAAGATAGAAGTTTATTTTGAAAAGACTGTATGCATGTAACGTGCGGAAACTGACACGCGATGAGGCCACAACATGCTTATATTATGTTCTGTATTTGTATGCAACATTCAAGGAAGTATCGATGTGCAATATCCAAAATAATACAACATTATTTTAAAGCATGGGCAGTTGTATTTAAATGACACGTCATTGTTGTCATCCAAAATTGGCTTTTGGGGACCTGAAAAAGAAATTCCAGTTCAAACATTATATTGTTTAAGATTTTATAAAACAAATATTGCTGCTTTGGCTCGGACTCAAGATAATAAAACATTTTTACAAGACAATATTGGTTTTCCTTGCCAATACAAACACAATATTGGAATACAGAATTGAGAACATGAACTCTGTGCAGAACCCCGTGGGTATATAATGCATTTTCCAAATATACCGTAAGCCATCAGAGCGGGAGGAGAAAGCATGAAGAGGTTTGTATGTGAATAGAATTCAAGGAATCGCTGATCAGAGTTCTGCTGTAGATTCAATCAGATCAAAGCTGTGATGTGTTATGAGACGTGGCAGTCAGACTAAATTGATTCCATAGAGTGTATCTGCAGCAGGTGTGTGTGTGTGTGTGTGTGTGTGTGTGTGTGTGTGTTTGTGCGTATTTCATCTTCAACGTGCAAAGGCCTGGTTACATACTCAGCATAATGATGACCGTGGACATAGAGGGGACACACCGAATGTACAGTATGCACTGATTGCAATCACATGACACACACACACACACACACACACACTCGCACACTGCCACAGCATACACATCTGTCAGAAACAAGGCCAGACACAGCAGGTGAACTCTGGATTTAACTCTGTTATTGAGAAGTCAATCATATTGTTTTGGAATGCATTACATCAAATTAGTTGGTTTGATTAAAGATAACAGTAACAATAGAGACGTCAAGTCCCGCCTCTTCCGGTGGAACACCATGGGACCTGATTTCAGAAAAAATATGAATGGCTATCAACGGCGAGAGACAAATATTGTTTTGATCCTTTTTGACTTGCACTGTGAATCACAAATGTTTGTCAATTTAAAACAAATTTTTCCAAGACAAGAATGTCTCAGTTTGTCGTAAAACTGTTGAAGTATCAGATTGTGAAAATACGTAATTAGAACTAGACGACACACCCGAAGTAGCGTAAGAGACGTCTCTCTCTCTGAAGCTACGATGTCTGTGTGTTTCCTACTGGGATGAACTCACATCAGCAACATGTCTGATCCTTCTTTCTCTCCCCGGCTGATAAAGAGACCAGGAGTCTCTGATAAAACACATCCGGTCAGATAACGGCTCATCTGTGTGTGGAACATAGCTACGTTAGCTAGCTAGCTAGTGTTGGTGACGTTTGTTGTGTGAGACGAGAGATGTAGTTCACTGAGCGGTTTCACACTAAACTAAACGATACTACGACAAACTGAGACTTTCATGACTTGTAAAATGATGTTTTAAATTGACAAACATCATCTGTGTGATTCATCACATGGTGCAATTCAAACGGGATCAGAAAAATGTGTTTCTTGCCTTTGACTACCGTTCATTAAAAAGTATAAATCAGGACATTATTACGCTTCATTTTCAGGGAAACTGAAGGAAGTTGAGCTGAAAACATTTATTTTAATGAGGTCAAATAGTGAAGTTGATTCTGTGAAACCCAAAAGGCCCAAATATCAGTAGTGCGTCCACAGAGGCAAAGTACAGAGGACACCATGGGACCTTATTTCTGAACAATATTTACAGTATTAACATATGTTAACACGCCTGGGTGTGCCAGTAGTGTCTCCCTGTCTCAGGTTTATATCTAAGGCAGCTGGATGCCAGCTGTCAATCATTCAGATAACTGGCCTTACCACAAACACACACACACACACACACACACACACACACACACACACACACCCACAGAGGACCACCCAAGGGCCAATCTGTCAGTGTGTGTGAGAGAGAGAGAGAGAGAGAGAGAGAGAGAGAGAGAGTGAAGCCAGTTGTTTTCTGTCCAGCTAAAGTCGCTGGCCCTCACCCTGAGCCATCCATCACTAGACACAGAGCGATGGAGATAAAGCCAAACATAGAAAGAGAGAGAGAGAGAGAGAGTCAAGGGCTACTAAATGGTTGGACAGGGGGAGACGGGGGAGAGAGAGACACACACACACAGCCAAAAAGAGTGAAGTTACCCAATGGTTAGACAGAGGAAGACGGAGACAGACAGAAAACAGCGTGTTTACACTAGCCTTCTTGTGTATCTCTAACTGTTTGTAACTGAGCATCAAGGATGTTTGTTTCATCACAAAGAAGTCAAATATGAAGAATCCTTCCAAGGCCAGGCGGTAAGATGTCTCTCATGTGTTGGACTATGTTCCAGCTGGTGTCTGCAGGAACAAAATGTGATGCTGTAAATGAGCAAAAACACAGTGACAGAGTGAGCTGTTTGCTTTTCTCTATCTATAGATCAAGCATTCTTATACAGATGACACAACTTAAGCTGTGGGTTTTTCTCTCCTGTGGAGCAGAAGAACTGTGGTGGTAAAGCACAGAACCAAGGATGTTAAACTCAGAGCAAGACAGAGATGGACAACTGGGAAACCCTCCTCTGAATGTGGAGCTGAGAGAGCAACAACAGTTAGGGTAAAGAAAGTGATGACATGTCTCAGCATCACACAGTCGGCTAGTAAACCAGTATATACTTGTACTGGAAGCCATACTGGCCTGCACCTCTCTGCATGTCCCACCTCTCAAAGATATAAACTAGTGCAAGAAAGAGTAAAAGAGTGAAGATACTGGTATCATATGAAACTAGAAAACCTAATGAATCAATCAGTACCAACCATGTCATAATAATTTGTCGCGAAAAAAGCTAAATAACGCTCCGAACATGCGCCAAATTTTGCCGAGGAAAAACTGTCATGGCCCTTTTCAAAGGGGTCCCTTGACCTCTGACCTCCAGATCAGTGAATGTAAATGGGTTCTATGGGTACCCACAAGTCTCCCCTTTACAGACATGCCCATTTTATGATAATCACATGCAGTTTGGGGCAAGTCATAGTCAAGTCAAGAGGGTTTCTGGACAATATCCGTCATTGTTTTGTGTTGTTAATTGATTTCCAATAATAAATATATACATACATTTGCATAAAACAACATATTTGTCCACTCCCATGTTGATAAGAGTATTACATATTTGACAAATCTCCCTGTAAGGTTCATTTTGAACAGATAAATAATGTGCGAGTATGAATCAAATCCACATATTAAGATTGTTGCATTGGGAAAGGTCATCCGTGGCAGCTTGTTTGTATTAATGGACATATAATGTAATTAACACAGGAAGCTCCCTTGAAATGGAGGCATTTAACTCCTAGTTGTGGTAATCCTTAAAGACAGGATACCAACACACCCAGCTGTATTTCTACTGGGTTTCAGTCAAACAGGCAGGAGGGAAGTTAACATGCAGGAGGCAGAGGTACATTTTCACCGGCAGAATCTGTAAAACTCATTTGCATTAATTTAAAATTTGTAAGCTGCTGTGAAATTGTTTTGTCTCTGCCTTACTTTATTATTTTAGTCCTGCTGAGATGTTTTCATAATCTGCAAACAAACAGTTCTCTGGTGATTCAACACGTTCTCACTCCCAACTCATCTAATACTGACGCTTGGTCCTGCGATTCAAACCGTGACACTCTACCCTCGAGGGTCCGTTTAGGACATATCAGAGCAACATATCCTCATTCAACAGTTCGTATGATACCTTACGGAAAGTTAGTCCTCATTTTCCTTGCGTTTTCCTACGAATGTCAAGCAACACGTGACGCACATGTCAGGCCCTTTCAAAATAAACTTCTGTCTTCACAGGAAACAACTTGGTTAGGTTTATGCATCGAAAAAAAATAATTAAGTTTAGGCAATAAAACTACTTGGTTAGGTTTAGGAAAAGATTGGGGTTTGGTTTAAAATAACTCCAGAAGTGGCGTTACTTAAGTACGGAAGTTACGAGACAAATAAATCAACGTTATCTTTTTGTTTCAACCGAGGTACAAACAGCGGTCTCCTGGGCAAAAGTCCGATGTTTTTTGACCCACCCATCCAGCCCGACCTTCCTACCTGGTTCACAATTATGTGGATTACATATAAATTGATTTTGTGGGATATATACTAATTAAAGTGAATTACTTTAGCTACAAACGGTGTAAGAGAACAGCCTGTTCAGGGACAACTTGTCAGTTTACGCTCATTATATGCATATGTTTTTCAAAATAAACTTATTTATTAACAGGCAACATACAGTTTCTGCTCGTTACATGCAAACAGTCTCTGTTCAAAATAAACTTCCAATGTAGGTTTACGTAATTTTTAGGTTTAATTATATTTTTACTTGCGCAACAAAATTATTTGGTTAGATTTAGGCAACAGAACTACCTGTTAAATCCACACTTAAAACAACATTTTATAAGGAAAATGATCTCCGTGCAGACGAGCGTTTTAGGGCCGTTTCAGAATTAACCTCCATCCGTACTACCACACATGAAAACGCATATCACATGACCATTCACGTACACTGGGCATGCGCGTACTGGTGTAGCAGGAAGCAGGGCTGGACACGGGAATTGATGCAAAGCACTTGAATAATAGCTTGTAGGCATGTAGTAGCGTTATAGAATGCACAACAGCTGCTAGCAGAGACAACAAGGTCAACAACACTTGTAACTCGTTATCCGTGTTGAAATGAACCGCTGGTGGTCGAGGCTGATGTCGTTTGTTTTCCTTGGAAAAGGTTCACGTGATGGGGCGTGACGAATCAGGGAAGGACACGTCATGACCTAATCAAGAAGTGAATGTGGGTGTCTGCGTAATCGTTTTTAAAGGTCTCCGTTTCTGTCCGTCCGGACTAAAACGCAACGCCGGAGTTTTAAAACTAAAACGGGGTCAACAGCGTTTTCAAACGTCTCCGTTTTAGGGGCTCAGAAACGCCGGAGTAGTGTGGACGCTAGGCTCAAACGTAGCAAAAGTTATGCGTTTTAAAATGAAAGCGTATTAGTGTGGATGTATAGCCTCAGGCCATCTGTCACCACACACACACACACTGTGCTTGTGAAGCAGACAGCCTTGGTTTGAGTAACACGTGTAAAAGCTGCTTACTGAAGATAAGCACAAAGCTTATCAGAAAAACACTGACATGTTTTCACTACCTCTCTCACACCTCGTGAGACTTGAAAACAATATCAACTTTGGATTTCGATTTTCCAATTGACACCCGTGCAATTCTGGCATTTTACCGTTAGCAGCGGCTGTCTGACATTTTCTCACAGTCGTCGGCTGCAGCGAGGGGGATGCATGCTAATCGCTTCTACACCGAGCTGGAATATTCTCTTTCTTACAGAAGATATCGACACTATCAAAGATTCATTTTAATGGGATAAGAAAAAAGAAAAGAAATAGCTGATTCATACAACCCACATGCCTTTCTCTATTCATATTTAATAAAGCATTCACAAGGCTCTGGACTCTGGCACAGCTTTAATGATTTTGAATTGGCTTGTCATCTGATCAGTGGCCTGTAGCCGCGTTGTGTACCCATTTTAAAATATATCTATTTGTGTATGTGTCAGAAAAAGAGAGAGAGAGAGAGAGAGAGAGAGAGAGAGAGAGAGAGAGAGAGAGAGAGAGAGAGAGCCTGCTTATGAGATGAGGATCTACATGGCAGCTTCATAACTCAAACAATTCCACAGTGGGTGGTTGTGTTGTGCTATTGTGTTACAAACATGACAAATCGCTAACTCACTGCTCGCTAATTGTCCCTCGAGCCTGAAATACAAGCGCCTGTTGTGAGCTAATTGTCACCCAAAGGGAATGCACATATCCATGAGAGTGAGTAGAACCAGTTCACACACACACGGTAGAAACTCGGTTATTAAAAGCAAATCCATAACAGATTCCTGATCACCTGAAGACAAACCGTAACCAGGAATCCACGAGGGATCCGCTAGATTCTTCAAAGCTGTTAACATAACGCCGTCAGCATGGATGTACTGACCCTCAAAAAATCATTGAAGTCGAGGTCAGCTGAACAGTTTCATCTAATTTGCACTCTCATTTGAGTCATCTGAAGTGGCAATTAACTGCATCCCGTCGGGAGCTGCCTTATTGGAACTAGGAACAGTTGACTTAAATACTCTGTGCAAACAGAAGCTTCTTGTCCTTAACATAACCCTCAGTGTGCTGGGTACATTCATAAATCTAAAGATCATCTTTACTTGTATATACTTTTACTACTAGGGGTGTCACAATTCCCCAAATCCACGATTCAATCCTATTTACATTTTCAAATTCTTCTTTAACCCCTTAAAACTGTGACGGCCCACCGGCGGGCCCGGCCGCCATTCTGTCCTTCGGAGGTTATTGGGGGCTGAGTTTACAAGAGTTTTTCTGGTATCATATGAAACTAGAAAACCTAACGAATCCATTGGTACCAACCATGTCATGCTAGCTTGTCGGGAAGATTGCTCAATAACGCTACAAAGTTACGCTACATTTTGGAGAGAAATAATTGGCATGGCAATTTTCAAAGGGGTCCCTTGACCTCTGACCTCCAGATGTGTGAATGAAAATGGGTTCTATGAGTACCCACGAGTCTCCCCTTTACAGACATGCCCACTTTATGATGATCACATGCAGTTTGGGGTCCATCTAATCTTTAGGACCATAAAGATAATATAGGTTCTGAGTCCATGAGTGAACAACATGTGACTGATCTGTTAGATGAGACCTCTCCCACCTTCCCTTTGTCTCTTTACTGACTTTACAGACGTACTGTTACACTCACATATTAAAATTAGAGTTAATAAACCTCCAATCTTTCCTATGGAGTCAACTGTGATTGATTATGTTCATGAGTCACAGGAACTGCCTTCCTCCACTGAATTATACATCTATTAAAATCCTCATACAAGCACATAAACAATTGCACACACAGACACATGCAAATGTAAACAGTGTAACATCCGTGATATTCTGATCCTGTAAACTAAAGAAAATAAATGTATTAAAGCAGTTTTATCTTATCTGTTTCTTTCTCATATTCCTGCCTCAGTCTTGTTCACTCCGTCTCTCCGTCTCTCTGCCCTTCTGAGAGTAAATGTTGATTTTGACCCTGAGATGTCTCGCTGTTTGTTGTTCTTAATAAGTGTGCGGATCTGTGTGCATGCGTGAGTGAGTGAGTACAATTTGGTGGTGTCTTGCTGTTAGTTGCTCTAGTTGTGAACCTCAGAGCGTCCGTCTGATTCATCACCTCATTAATTATTCGTTGCCATGGCATCCCACACAGAAGCTCTTCTTGATAAAGGAGCAATTCTCTAATTAAAGAATAAATAAAACCGCGGGGTTGGATTTCTGGATGTGCACATCCAGAGTTTGCTACATAAGTTTTCAGTGCTCAGCGTGATACGTCTTAAGAGTAGATACACCGATTTCCTTCTTGATACAAATCTATGTTGATAGCTGCATTATAAACAGAGAAGTTGATTTGTTCAGATCTGCAGCTCTTTTGTTGTTGTTGTTTTCTCTTTTTCACGGTGCAATTATCCCCCCGCTGGTGATGAACTACTATCCTGAGAACATCTGATCCCACTTCCTTTCTCGTCTGCTTCACACTTCCTGTAAGTGGTTGGGATGCCCACACTGAGGCGTGCTGTGAGCAATCATAATCGGAGCTCATGATACGGGAAGAGTTGCCTGTGTGACCTCACTTGTGTTGCAAAAAAAACATGGATTTATTGAGGGAGGAAAATGTAACAGGCAGCGGTTATCCCCCCCGCTGCAAGAGATCACGGATAGGTATGACACTGAGAGGCTTAAAGGCCCCCTAAATGTATTTTCTCAATCAGCTTCTTACTAACAGTGATGGGATCCATGAACACACCAGCGAGATGTCTGCATCTCTGTGAGATTGAGCAACATTTGATTTAGAATCTGATGACGGTTGGTGGGTTGTTTGGTTGATGTCAAATTAAGTTTTTGCGTGTTAACATCTTAATAAACAATACTTAAATTACATTTTTAACTTTGATGTTGCCTATTTAGTCAGGAACATTTCATTTAATGGATCTATTTGATGGCTATACCAGGCCTGTGGAAAAACACTATTACTTACTAAACTACTGAATTACAACTTTTTCATTTATTTATTTTAACGCTTTCATTTGTTTCGCTGGTTTACATCCCCGTACTAACGGCAAGGTGTTATTAACATCAGCTCCAAAATTATTCCCTAGTTCAACTTAGTACTGCACAAAAAAAAGATATAAAGCTCCTTCCCCACTGGACTCCATTTACAGAATCAGTCATTTTACCTCGCTGACCATCGAAACGCACTTCATTCACACTCGACAGAAACTAAATAAAACTCATCAAAACCGTCTTTGTTAGTCGTTCCACTGTTCCAACAATCACTAACTCTGGTTTGAGAGACTGAAAAAGTAATACAGAGAAGAAGTAACCACCTTAACATTTACACTATTTACTAACCCTGCTTCCGGTGCCGGCCGGCCAGCGCGTCTGTGACGTCGTACGTGACACCGCAGAAAAAGAAATTGCCTTAGCGGGGTTTCCACTATTTAAAAAAACCTGCATTTACGCGCTAATTTTGATGGTAAAAAGGTAAAGTAAGATTATCAGCGACCCTACAGGACTACTTCAAACTGCTGCCATGCATTTTATTATTGGTTTGGTTTTATTCCAGAAGTCGTTAGACTTGTGAACAGGTACAGTAAAATAAATAAATGATCAGTTTGTGTATAAAACCTTTAATATAATATGTGCCTGTGGTGTTGGATATTGTTGGCCAAATACGGCCCGGTGTGTATGAATGAAGAGAGACATCCTGTGTGTCATGAGGACGCATTTTAGCCTTTTTGTATGTAATTTGTACACAAATGTCCGCAGTTAGGTTCATGTGAGAAAACCACTTAGTTGGCGTAAGGAAAACATCATGGTTGGGCTTAAAATAAGTAAGTAAACTAAGTAAAACATGTACGGAAACAACTACTGAAAACACGTCATAAATGTTAATAAAAAACATGGGACAAACGTCACAGGACAAAATGTCTCTAACGTAACAAAACAGCGGTCAACACCGGTCTCAAGCCCCGGTCTCCTGGTTAAAAGTCTGGGGTTTATTGGGCCCATCTACCCCCCCCCACCCGACCACCATTAGCGGTCTTTCTTGCTTTTCATACTACCTCTCAATGAATTGTCTAAGTGTACTTCTGTTTGAATTGTCCCTTGAAGGATGAAAAGTATTTTGAATTGAACTGAACTAGTTTACACCAAAGCAAGTGTCTGCTACACTTCTTACCAAACCACTGAAAAATAAACTAACTATTCCATCACTGTAGTTTTCAAACCACAACATTTCCACTCTGAAGTTACAGAAGTGATATGAGAGGGAGAAGTTTGGGGATTGTGATTCATCCTCTTTGTTGCATAATTGTCCTTATCTTTTACTTTAACAGTAGAAAATGTTATTCTGCTTGGCCATTATTATTATTAGACTCCCTAGCTAGGCTGGGAAATGTGTGTGGGGAAAGTGACCAATTACCATGTAAGTACCTGTGAGCAAGGCGACGCTCCAGTGCGGTCGCTTAGCGGCCAGCAGGAGAAAGCTGTGGTTGCACTGGGAATTCCCAGAAGGTGGAGAATTAGAACTTCACCCACTGACATAACATATACTATAAAGGTAATATTGATGAAGCGACGGAGAGGACGGAGGAGAAGAGTGTAGCAGCTCTGATAGACAGTGTCTGTGTTTACTCTTTCATCTTCTTCATCACTCTCTCACATATATGCAGGCATGGTCCACTCAGTCATCAGTGAGGGATAAGATAATGACTGGAGATGGACGGAGAGAGGAGTCCTGCTGAGAGAGGAGATGCAGGAACAACACAGGAGTGTGTGAGTGTGTGTGTGGGAGTGTGTGTGTCTTATTCGGCCTGTGCTCAGCGGGGGGGTTACGGCTAAAGAAAACAGAAGTGGTTTTCACACATTAGCAGGCAACCAACAACACAAACACACAAGGACAACGCAGGAGGCTTTCACAAGTTAACCAGCCTGGTGAAAATCTGATTTAAAGGGACATCCTGCCACGTAGAAACGGAGAGGAAAGTGCAGAATGCCATTAACATTTAGCAAAATGTTGCTAGTTTCACCCCAATAACATGAACACATATCAGGCTGTTGTTCTGACACATCTTTGCAACAATAACAGCATCAATTCAAGTGTGATTAAATCCCTTAAAAATGATTGCATGGCCTACGTGTGTGTGTTTACAGGTGGGACATGGATTAAATCTTTAATTGCCTGTTCTGTTTTTGAAAGAGATCTGAAATCTCAAGACAAACAAAATGGTGCGGCCCCCCCACTGGAAACCAAAACACACCTTTCACCCCTGAAATTGATTGACTGAGAGCCTGATAGGAGAGCTGTGGGTGTGTGTGTGACAGCTGGAAGGCAGGTCTGCTGCATCTCAAAGTGTTGGCAATGGCTATAAAGTTTGAATTTAGCTTGTTATTTATTGATGAAGGCAAAACAGAGTGTCTAGGTCTTAGCATGGATGGACCTCTTTGTCTTGGGGCTATTTGTGATGGTGGGATTCATAAATACTGACTTGCACTTATCCGAAGCGATTTACAGTGTCAGCTGAATGCTTGAAAAGCAAATTTGCTTACCATAAGCTGAAGGAGAGCACATTGTTAGTGAGCGCAGCATTGTTTTGGCTTGAGCAGCGAGCCCTAAAAGCTGTGTTAACACCACTGGAGAGTGACACAGCATTGTGCAACATCAGAAGTTATGTTTCCATTAAGGTATGTGCACATATTTAGAGAAAACTTCAGAAAATTTCAGCAAAATAAAATGTGAATCAGCGCTTCCATCATCTACGTGAACTACATCTACTAAGTATGATTAATGAAGCCGCAGTAACTCCGATACATCACTGCATCTAATTGTTACTTCCCACCACCTAAGATTGCATTTGTTTTGTTCTTTTTTATTAATCAATTTGTCTCTTGGTGAACCTCATGTACCCTGTGGTGGTTTTCTCCATTGCTATGGTGATATAGAGGGGGTGGGGGTGATATGCAACAAAACCCCCTGTCAGGAATTGAATCAGGCTTTCTGGTGTAGTGGAGGGCTGTAACGATTAGTGGCAGCTTGACATGAACGTTTTGTCTGCAATAGAAGAAAAAGAAGCAGGTACACTCTGAGAAAGAACTGTGCTATCGAGAACCACAGGAGAACCCTTTTTGGCTTTTATATTCCAAGTGTTTCATCTACAACCCAGCCAGGGGGAACTACCAAGAACCCTTTTGTATCCCACAGATCTTTCTCCACCCTATCCGCGGTTAATTTAACAGGTTAGCGTGGGGCCATGGGAATCATGTCACCTCTCTTGATGTGGTGCAGTGCAACCCACAACAATCATGGTTCACAATCACAGTTTTTGGGAGTGTGGCTGGGATGATCTTTTAATACCCGTGCTTTCAACAATCCTTGAAGAAAAAAAGCTTCTTTTGATGAAAAGGAAACTTGAGTTTTGCAAAGAAACCTTGAAAAACTCTGGCTTCGTCCATAATCCCAAATTCTCTGCTCTACATTACCATTATGTGTACTATCGTTCGACAGACTTTAGTGTGAATATACAGTAGTATGTATCTTTACGGACGAACTGAGCAGTAATTCATATGTCGTCACTTCCTGAGAGCCTCCTTGACGGTTGGAGACGGATAACCATGGTAACCCGTACCAACCTCATGTGACCAAAACGATGATTAGTGCCGATCATAAACCCTGAGCTAATTTAAAAAAAAAAAAGTATTACGTCTATAGCAAAGTGAAATTGTATACTTACACTTAGAGTGAAGCGTTGACGTTAGTTGTCCGTCAGCGTCTGTTATGAATGCTGTCGTTACTACCGCATTGCATAGTGGGATATTTATGCCGCCGTGGTGTCCAGCGCATGGATGTATAAAGAGAACTGGATACAGCGTCGTAGGCGGCTCCCGTTCATTCCTATGAAAGTTGTTCAGTGGTGCATTTCTAAGAGTATCACAACATCAAGGTCTATTCAAAGAATCAATGTCAGCTTTCATCACATCTTTTCTTTTCCGATTTGCCAACTTTCCCAAAACATTTGTAGGTGTTTTTATGCACGAATTGTTATGAAATTATTGGTATTCGTGTCGACATCAAGGCGCTTGCAAAAGATTCCAAGGACGTGAGAAGTATCAGCAGGAATTATCACTTCAGCATGAATTAGGAGCCGGCAACTGTGACTCGATCAATTGTGAAAGCTTTTACATCTAGTTTGGTGAGATGTTGTTGTTTTTTTTGGAACCCCATTGACTTGCACTAGAAAAATGGCAGCCTCCCGCACAAAGCCGGCCTCCTTTAAACAAGTTAACCATTGTTAAAGTAATGGAACAATCGAAGATAAACTGAAGGGTGTAAAGTTAACAGCTTGCAAAGAGTGAAATACTCCCCACTACCAAATGCAAATAGGCCATGGCTGCCAGTTTCTCAAGCACAACAGCATGAAAACATTTTGGATTTCTTGAAGAAACGTGTGATTTTAGTGAGGAGAAAAAAAAGTAATCATGGTTAGGGATCTTTTGCAGGGACTTATCAAACCCCCGACTCATTCCTTAACTGCAGTGTGCAGCAGCAAGCCCCTGTCAATATGTTCTAATTGGAATGAATTGAGGTAGAAAGTGGTAAAGGGCATGCTGTGTCTGTGAGAGGGGGGAGAAAAAGCCAAATACACTTAGACTGAGAGAAGGATAGAATAAGACAAGACAGAGAAAGAGGTGCTATGCACAGAATGATACTTATACTGTGAAATCCAACAGTCAATATTTTGTCAGAAGCCTTAATCTCCGACGTCTGGTGAGTGTGAGAATAACATTTTGTATGACGGGGTGTTGCTTTGCTTGCTGTGTGTTTGTATTGTGTGCATGCCTCTTCTCTCCTTCTCAGAAGTCGGCTTTAAGGAGGCCGGCGCTGGTCAGGAGATCTTGTGAAACAGTTTTACATTCCTGCACGAAATTGTTATTTCAACACGCATAACATTGTGTCATTGTGAATAATTGGTCCGAAGTGCCCTCTGTGGTAAATGTTGAAAGCGTTACCAGTGTACGAGGCTTTGATCGGTCGGTGTGTGTGTGTGTGTGTGTGTGTGTGTGTGCGTGTGTGTGTGTGTGTGTGTTATGATACATATGTAAATTATAGGGCTCCTTCCCGCTGTGTGAATCAGAAAGCATTGGCCTCGTTCCCATCGCTGTATAACCAGCCATAACGTGCTATCAGAAGATAAGAAGAGGGGGAGGAAAGATAAACATATAGAAGAGAGATTGAAATGGAGAAGGTGAAGCAAAACAATGCGGGGAGAGCCAGAAATATGAACACACAATGTTAGACATGTGGATCCAAAGAGTACCCGGTCACTGAACTAGGTTTTGATTGCACACTTTCTACTCCTTCCTACTTTCTAGTTGGGCTTCAGTTTATACCATCAACCAGGGGCCCCAGAGCCACATGCGTCTCTTCAGCTCCTCTCCAGTGGCTCCCTGAGGATTTATAAAAATGGAAATGAATAACTGTTTTTTTGTTTACAATTTCACAATTTCATTTTTATTTATCATTGTTGTAGGTCCACAACAATATTATAGTATTAGGGCCACATTGAGGAAAGAAAATAAATCTGAGATTTAGACAATAAAGTCATAATACTACGAGAATAAAGTCATAGGTTTACGAGAAAGAAAGTCGTAGTATTATGAGAATAAAGTCATAATATTATAGAGTAGTAACTTTACGTGTTATTTTCTTTTTTTCTCGTAAAGTTATGACTTTATTCTCGTAACATTACAACTTTATTTTTGTAATATTCTGACTTTATTCTGGGAATCTCAGCTTTTTTTCCCCTCAATGTGGCCCTAATACTCCGTAGTACATTAGCTCTTGGGCCCTCACTGCATTAGACTTATATACTATATACTTAGACTATAAGCTGTGTTACCTTCATCACAATGATTAAATGTTTTGCGGCTCCAGACATTTTTTTTTTGTCACCAGTGCTCCCCCCACCTCCCCAGCCGCCTCCTTCTCTATTATAACTATCACATTAGTTGAATTTTGAATTATTCCTTTCTCCTCTAATGTCTGCCTTCATTTGTTTTTTCTTCCACTTTCTGGTCTTTTTCTGCTGCACCTTTCAACTGTTTTAATTTGCATTATGAATAAAATGCATTTAACCAGCAATAGATTAGCATTTGTGAGTATTAGGTCTGGCCACTACTGTGACATCCTTCCTCTTTTTTTATTCTCAAATGTTTACTGCATCTCCACTGCGCCATAACAAGTCACCTGTTCTTTCTCTTAACTTCTAACTCCTGTTATGTTCTATTGGTGGACATGTTTTAATAAACACGTCAGCCGGTAAAAGTCAGAAGTCTCTTTTCTCTCTCTCTGGCTCCATCCTTTGTATTCTTTGTCAGATGTATCCAGTGAAAACTTTCTCCTGCCCTTGTGCACTGCTGCACACACTGATGCACCGAGAGGAGGCTAATGCACACTCTGATTAAATGAGTCTAGGATGTAGGAGGCGAGCTAATGTTTAGCATTGTCTGGCTGATTAAAGCATAGCTAACAAGTGATTGCTATGCAGCTCTGCTCCTCACTGCTAACTCATACACAAGGCTGCTCTCTGTTCTCTCTCTCTGCACGTCTCTCCATCTCTAGATCTCTCTCTTTAATTCTCTATCTTTGCCTCAGTGGATCTCTCAATATCTCCTTCTCTCTGTGTCACTCCGATTTGCTTTCCCTCTCACCATCCCTAAAGAAGAAAGCTTCATTTCCACCCCTCCGTCCTTGCTTGTGTCTGCTTCGACCATTTCTTCAGCCTCGCTGTGACCCTGAATAGGAATAAACGGGTAGAGAATCTGGATGGATGGATCTTTTTCCTCCCCTCCTGGTTTCACGTCTAAATTTCTGCTGTAGCGTTCCCTACTTCTCTATCATTTCTCTGTCTATCTCCAAATGAACTCCATCCCTCTCCCATTCTCTGTCCCTCTAAGACGATCCCAGCTCCCTCAATTTCTCCAGCTCAGTTACCGCGCCGACAGCCCCAATTCAATTATTGCAGACTTTGTGATAATCCAAGGCCACTGATTGGTCACTGCAGCCCTCCGTTAAGTGAACGCAGCGGAGACAAGGACGCCGGGAGAGGGAAGGGAGGGTTAAAACATAGAATCATTAAGAGTGGTAACATGTTAAATATGACATAGAAGAAAGGAAAGAAAGGTGAGGAACTTAAGATAGAGGTTAAAAGGAATAAAACAAAACATGGGCCCCTTTTTTTGTATCCCTTTAAAGCCCCTGGTATCCTTCAGGCTCGAGCTAAAACAAACAACCTTGCCCTTAAAAGCCCGGTCCATAATCCCTGTGTAATCACTCAGACAGCCTCACCACACACAACCAAAACATGAGAATGAAGACAGAGATATGTGTGTGTGTTTTGCTTAAAGTGAACTGGCTGGATTCCACATGAAAGACTGAAAGCTTGAACCAGTATATTGTATATAAGTATGTATGTATATATAAAGCTTGTGTAGGCGAGTGAGTCGTGAGCAAGGTGGAAGAACATGATGGCAATAAAATGCAAAGATAAGATCATTATCTACTGAGAAGCAACGGATCTGTACGAGATTCTTGTCTGTGTCTTTATAGAATCATGTTTTTATAAAACTACAACTGGGAGGTTTCATCTAAATGTCTTATTCAACGTTGAATACAACTTCATTCTATCCAAAGGAAAGCCTCTCTGCAATCACAGTTCTTCAAATGCCCTTTGTAACCAACAACAACCTTTTGTACGATATCGTTATGCCATCAAGCATTTTCTGTGGAACAGTTTTCTCAATTTTAGGATGGAAGTATTATTTTTTCAGTGAAACTCAAGTTGCATAAATGTATTCTTTTTATTTTACAAGCCACTCACAGCATGATATTGCCTTGCACGTTGATCTTTTCCCGACGGGGGTTTTATGCAAACACATGAAAACTAAACCAATTTATTATAATGCATTTCTACCCAGAATAAAAAAAAAAAAAGGGAACAAAGTGAGTTCCCTTTCCATGATGAAGGAAGACACACAGGTTAATTGTCACTAGGGCTGTCGTGGTTAAGATATTTCCCCTATGCGATACTGACATTTTTGTTGTTGTTGCATTAATCCAGATTTTAGTGCTATATAAATAAGCTTTATTGTTGGACATATGTCATTTTTTAAATGACAAACGGTGAAAGTTTTAAAACTAATTCAATAGAACAGAGAAGAGCAATGAGGCGTAGCGTTTTTTTGGTTGCGTTCGGTTGCTATGATACGGAATATCCGCAGAAGTGAAAATGTCGGCACAATAAGGTAGAGTACTTGTTCCGGATGAAGGGAAGGTTGAAGCACGCAGGGAGAGAGGACGGACCTGCCGGTCGGTGTGTATTCATTTCTCCTCCATTGTTGTCGTAGTTCAGCACTTGTGCATGTAGGAGGTGACGTTTGGTGTTTGTCCCGCCCCTCCTCCATTGTGATTGGATGGCTGTGTAAAAAGTGATAGTGACGAGCGCAGCGTTTTACCCACGTTTTACATTTTTAAACTCTCGGTGACCAAAACAAAACACGCTCAGCGCAGAATAGTCACTTAGCGCCTCATCACGCTGCTGCCGTTTGCAGCATAGCATAAATACGTGGCGCTCCTATTACAAAGAATAAAAAAAAATGTGAATATAGCAGTTGCGGCGGTGGCTTGCCATCCCCTGCAGTTGGCTTGTCGATAGCGCTGTATTGCAATATTGCAGTTATTGTGACAGCCCTAATTGTCACATAGAAATATGAATCTATAGCTTGAACACGTCGCTGATCCATCAACTGGATTCCAATCAGTGTCCGATATGTTTTCCAGTTCGTTAGGTTACAAAGATCGACACCGAAGCTGTTCCTAAACAAAATATATATATATGCCTGCTTCAGCACATTTATGGATATTATTTAGTTGAAAAATCAAACCAGTCTCAGAATGTAAATAACACTCAGTTCCTGTCTCACAGTCAATCCAGCATATTTCTGTAAGTAAGCAGTACGTGTTTCTTTCTCTCGTGTCCAAACACACGTAAGATTGTAACAGCCAAACGAGGCTTAAAGTCATGACTGAATCAGCCTCACACACACACACACACACACACACACAGTCTAAAATAGTGCAGCCTCGCCTGTGTGTCTGCAGTTGGAGGTGTTAATACTTTATAACTGAGCGGTGACGTCTTCAAGGCGAATCGCTCCCATTCTGCTGTCTCCTCTCCATGTCTTTTATTTCGCAGGCTCTTGAGATCTTTTTCTAAGTTTAAATTGATTTTCAGTTTGTGTTTCTGTTGTTTTCAATAGTGTCCGTACACGTGTACGGTTCTGTGTGTGTGTGTGTGTGTGTGTGTGTGTGTGTGTGTGTGTGCATCCTGTGGGTGGCCCAGCTGACGTCGGATACTCCCTTACTGTTTGGGGTTTGTGGGTCGGCGTGTCCAACGACAGACTCGTCTTTCGTCTTCAGAGCTGCCGCCTCAACTGAATGTTTACAACATGAGACTGCAGGCTCTCATTGTGGCCACCACACTCCCTCATGTGCAGTGTTTCAGTTTGAAATGCTCTGCGTGACATGTGTTAACGTCAACGCTGTGCCTGCTGAGAGACGGAAATCAGTTGAGGTTTTAATTTGCGAGTGGGGAACATTTCCTCTGTTAAATCATTACTCTCTTCTTTCTCTCTGTTATCCTCTGGGTAAACATGTGCTGACTAAAATCATGTCATTGCTAACCAGAGAGTTGTTTTACACACTGCTTGCCATGGTTATGTGATCCAAAGTGTGTCTTTTTCAACATAAATGATACTCTAACAAGTTAAGTGTGTATTTCATCTTCAGTTTACCCATGACCTGACAGCCCTCACTTTAGATTCTGCATTACTTTACTCTGGAGTGCACGTTGACAGCTGGCCGGCTAGCAAAGAGTAAACACGCACGTGTCAAAGCGACGGTGAAGGCAGCATTCAGACTATGAGAGAGGAATGACTTCACATCTGTTTTTACATACATGTGTCATGACAGGGTGAAGACGCGTCTTGAAGAAGATGATGAAATGATTTTGATCATAATTAATAAGTTTGATGGACAGAAAATAGAGTCCATGATGAAGAGTGGTTAAGTCACATGGAATTAATCTATGAATGATCTATCATACTAAAACTTGTGGAAAAATATTAGGAAAAAATATCTGTATCATTAATCGTACATACATGTGAGGTATTCCCTCAAATAAGCTCACTGTATATTTGCACACTCACTTGATTATACTGTTATCAGCTCATTAAATGGCCGTTATCAGTCGTTATCAGCCTCATACATGTGGGTCAGTAGGAGCCCGCTACACCTACTATGTTGCAAAAGTGAAAGTGAAACTTATAAGCAACACATTCTAATACGTTGTCACACTAAATTAAATGTTACGTTTTGAACACAAACAAAACAGCTTCTTTAGGTTTAGGCAACAAAGCCAATTTGTCAAGTTTAGGGAAAAAAGATGTGTTTTGGCTTAAAATAACTACGTTTGACAAGTGAAAGTGAAACTTAAGGTTGTGACCACAAAGACAACTACATGTTGTTGGTTTCATATGGGATACAAACCCCGGTGGGCTGGATGAAAGTCCATCGCCCCCAACCTCAATCAATCAATCGATCGATTATTTGCTATGGGAGGGAGTTCTTGGCACTGCTGTGATGTACCGTAAACACCCAACGTATAGCAATCATCTTATTACTCACATTCAATGCGTAACTTTTTGAGTATTAAAAAAAGTTCCACGGTATATATATATATATATTTATATATATATAAAAGCAAAATAAATGCCCCCAATACCTTCCACGGTTAAATTGAAGACGTGTTGTCTGCGGTGAACAGTTTTATCCTCACTCATCACCAGCTAGAGAGGTGAGAGTGCATTCAAGCTTTAAAAACCATGAAACTCGTCTGTCTTTGAAGAGGAGAAAACAAAAAATCAATTCCTCTGTTAGTTCTTAGCATTTCCTCGCTGCTCCTCACTTCAACACAGAATATAACACAAACAAAAGATATGAGGGGTTCTGGGTTATGGGGTTATGGACAAGGACTCAATGTGCATTCATAATTTAAATACATGCAAAGACTGACTAATTTATAGAAACTAATTTTAATCTATATGCATACCAGACGCCCCGAAATGAAGTGACTGTGTGCAAAAAAAAGGGGGCTGCAGTTGTTTACATGTTCATTCATTATGGCCAAAAATACCCCCTAATTACAGTTGACAACCTGCCCTTTATCTTAATCTAATTATGTCATTTTGCATCCACAGTAATATAGGCCTGCTGAATGCCATAATGGAAATGTGTATTATCATCTACTGTTCCCTGTTGAATGAAAGCCCCTGCTGTCCCTCTTGCAAATGAGCAGAGTATCAGAGCTTTTCAAACATCTGCCATTAGCAAAATACAGACATTTACAAAAGGATTGCCTCGAGCTTTGAGCCAGTCAAAATTTACACAGAGACATTGCTGCTTTTTTAAAAAGTTTCCTGACATTTCTCAATGTAGTAAACAAAGTGAGCAGCAGTTTGTGCCTCAGTAAGGGTCCTAGAGGAGTCAAAAAAGTTTACATGTCGTATTGTTAGCTGGTAAACTAGTCACCAGCTCGTTGGGTTTGTTCACAGTTTGGAAACTGAGCCCAGCTGCTCTTTATAAAGACACAGGTCAACGAGTCCTCCAAACTAAATGACTAAATACGCTGTTTGTCCATAGAACTACACATAGATGTGTTTTCAGATCTGATGCCCTTAATGGCACAAAGACAGTTTCATTATGTGACAACTCTATGGTTAAGGTTTGGTTAGGTTTAAGCATACTTAGTAAACTCAGGGACACATTGTGGTTTGGGTTAAAATGAATACTTCATGGATGTTAGGGGACCTTTAGCACCATGGTTATAATAATAACCACATGGTTAAGATTATGGAACAATCATGGTCTTTTTTTATAAAAAGATGTTGACTGTCGGTTTGAAATGAGGGACTAACAACAGTCTACCGTGTTACAGTTTGCCCATCCAGCCACCTTATCTCCACCCTACGCCAACTTTGTCGCTGCAATAATTGTCATAATTACTACGGCCACTAGAGGGCTTCGTCACTTGAACGTGTTGTTTTGGGGGAATAACAGAAACAACAGATGCTATCGTTCTTCTTAGAGGACAGTCTGACATAATGGGTATGCTAACAGCTCATTAAACCATGCTGTCTCATTTTCTAATTGTACACATGCAAAATAGAATGATACAATGTGTACGTATCTAGCTTTGGAATATTTATAAAGCACTCTAGACAAAACAATAGGTTACCTGTTTGATGCTGCTTCCAGTTTTTGTGCTAAACTAGCCAAAATACATAATTTAACTCTATCTATAGGTTATGAGTCAAACAAAACCAGGAGACAGCTGTCCGTGTCCAATGTGAAACCAGGTCAGCGTTGACTTATTTTGTCACATCAGTTATTAGTCATGTGAGTCGTTAGTGAAGTTAACATCAAAAACAATATTGTCCTAACCCTAACTAAGTAGTTTTATTGCTCAACAGAATTTTATTTTGAAAATACACTATACTATATCACTATTCAACGAGTCTATATTCAACCCGATAACACGCTAAAGTGTGCAATACACCTGCCTGTCCACCAGAGGACAGCATGTCAGTGTCACATTTTGCCTCGCAGAGATGTGAATATTACACGCCTGTATTAATGTGAGGTATCAACAGGGGGCAACAAAGCCACTGACCTGGAAAACATCATGGTCACTGATTTAGGATCAGGCAAGAAAACCACTTAGTTAGGGTAAGGGAAAACGTCATGGTTAGTCTTAAAATAAGTAGGTAAACTAAGTAAAACATGTACGAAAACAACGTAACGTCAGTACAGAAAACACGTGACAAACATCAGAACCGTCACTACGAAACACTGCAAACGGCACTAATGTAACTTGCAGAACAAAACACGGGTCTCAAACACGGGTCTACCTGTTGAAAGTCCTGTGTTTGTTGGATCCATCCACCTCCACAGCCACCCACCATAAGTTACTAGCTCTGAAGTTAGACTTCCGTTATTACACAACACGTGACAGACGTCACTACAAAACACTGCACCTTCATGCAGGCGTGTAATATTCACGTCTTGACAACACAAAATGTGACAGTGACACACTTTCTTCTAGTGCACAGACAAATCAGACACGTGCATTTTCCTACTAGTGTTGAGCAACATGTGACGCACGTGTCAATTTCCGCTCCAGTCTCAGGGGTACCTCGAGCCATAATTTGAAGCGTAAGGCCACTAACCAAGCGTTGGTATTTGATGAGTTGGGAGCGAGAACATTAAAACATACTATACCCTCCTCCGGTGTATAATCAGCAGCTCATTTGCTTTTTTACCCTCATCATCCTCTTTATTTTATATCACTGAAAGCCTTTTCTGAGCTCTGCTCTGAGCTCTGTCTTCTGGCAGCATCAAATACAACTTCTGGACGTCACAGAGTCGCTTTAATCTGATCTGCTCGTTTAGAGAAATCTGGGTATTTTTCCATGAAAATCTGGAATATATCCACATAATCCACGTAATCCACATGAAAGCTTTGGATGTCTCTGCCAAGGATCTGCACAGATAAATTTAGGAAGCAAAGTGAGTCAGATTATGACCCAAAAGAGTTTATGGAGCAAACGAATGAATATAGGAATACATAAATACAAGACATGGTTGGAGAGAGATTCATAAATCATCTGTTTCACCTGACTGAAATGATGATGTGATTTTCTTTTGCCAGCAGTTTATTCCTCCTCTCTCGTCATTGGCCGGGAGATATTTTAAACGGGACTTTTATTCAGCCAATCGTCTCTCAGAGAGAAGGCTCTCCCACAGCCGCCCCTCCCTCCCCACTCCCATCCTCTCCTCTCATTGGCTGCCTGGGAGATTCTGAATCTGCTCTGGCAGCGGATTGGACGCTGCTCTCAGCCAATGAGCAGAGAGCAACTGTTGCATTCACCCCCCCTCCAGCTGGCACAGAGCTCCTGGTGCTGCTGCAGCCTGAAGCTCTGAACAGGATCCAGTAATGGACAAATTAGGCTGTGTGACCTGAACACGTCTGCGTTACATACAAGACATCTTATTCATTTATAAACAGTATGAGAAACATCTACAGATTTAGATAAATGTCTCTGTAATGTTCTATCAGAGCAGTGGAAATCAAAAGTATATATTGCACTGGATTATTTGATCCATCTCCTCATTCCCACGAGAGGCTTTTTAAATATTATCTTAATAACAAAAAATATGATATCACTATAAAGAGCCTGAATATACAGAGAAGAGAAAGTGAGAGGAGAGAGAGGATTACTCTAGTTTCCAACGCCCTCCATCGGCAGCAACATCTCTCTCTCTCTCTCTCTCTCTCTCTCTCTCTCTCTCTCTCTCTCCCTCTCTCTTCCCTTGCTCTCTCTCTCTCTCTCCCTCCTTCTCTTCTATCTATCTCTCTCTCTCTCTCCCTCTCTCTGTTCTCTCTCTCTTCCTCATTCTCTCTCTCTCTCTCTCCCTCCCTCCCTGTCTCCCCCTCTCTCTCTCTCTCTCTCTCTCTCCCTCTCTCTGTTCTCTCTCTCTTCCTCATTCTCTCTCTCTCCCTCTCTCCCTCCCTCTCTCTGTGTGTGTGTCTCTCTCTCTCTGGTTGCTGCTTCTCTCTCTCTCTCTCCCCTTGCTCTCTCTCCCTCTATCTCTATCTCTCTCTCTCTCTCTACCTCTCTCTCTCTCTCTCTGGTTGCTGCTCTCTCTATCTCTATCTCTCTCTCTCTCTCTCTACCTTTCTCTCTCTCTCTCTCTCTGGTTGCTGCTCTCTCTCTCTCTCTCTCTCTCTCTCCCCCTCTCTCCTCTCTCTCTCTCTCTCTGGTTGCTGCTCTCTCTCTCCCCCCCCTCTCTCTCTCTCTCTCTCTCTCTCTCTCTCTGGTTGCTGCTCTCTCTCTCTCTCCTCTCTCTCTCTCTCTCTGGTTGCTGCTGCTCTCTGTTCAGTGTTCACTTCTCGTCACATCGCTTCGGAGGCTGTTGGAGAGAGGACAGAGGATAAACGTTGCTGTCGGTACCGGATTAGACCCCAGAAGGAGGCAGAGGATGCTCCGGTGATTTCCCGACACCCACCACCTCTTCACCACCTCCTCTTCATCACTTCAGTCTCGGAACCTTATCAAGACTGTTCTGTCTATCATCTCTTATTATTCATCATCTCTCCTGGTTGGTTTGGTGTTTTTTCCTCTGCGCTCCAGCAGGATCAGAAACAGGAGAAAGAACATTTGGGGTTGTTTTCTTTACCCTCTCTTTTCCAGAACAGAAAACAAACTGGGTTTTCAATCAGTGGATGTGTTAGAAGGACATCTGAGAGAAGAAGCAATACTTGTTGAGAGAAGTGATCCTTTTCGTCTGGCTTGTATGTAGCCTATTGGGGGATTTTCCTTTGGAGAGACGGAGCTGCGCACGGAGTCTCTCACTTCCAAGGTAAGGACCGCTTCACTTAAAGGACTGGGATGTTTCTACCTCAACACATTACAACACATTACAGACCCATTCATCTGTTTTCTCCTCCTCAGTCAGTCTGCTTCTCACTGCAGAGGTTGTTAATGAGCGTAAAACAGGCGAGAGACCGAAGTGAAATGATGCAGCTGGAGAGATTGTGGGTCGACTCTGGATTAATCCAAACACAGGGTTGTCACATATATAGAGAAAAAAGGCCACTGTGAGAGGATGTCGGACTTTTATTTTTATATTTGAGCAAATTTGCTCCTTATTTATAAGGATTAAAGGTGCGAAACCCCACAGAGCCTTTGCGCATTAGTACCAGTATGAGTGTGTGTGTGTTGTGCATGCTGGCTGTAACAGGGCAGACTTTCTCCACTGGATGACGGTTGGATTTCTGCGGTTTTCACTCTATTTTCCTCACATTTCCAGCATTTCTGCAATTTTGGAAGTACCAATATGAGTGTGTGTGTGTTGTGCATGCTGGCTGTAACAGGGCAGACTCTCTGCGCTCCTCGGTTCCACTGGATGACGGTTGGATTTCTGCGGTTTTCACTGCATTTCCAGCGCATTTCTGCATTTTTTGCGCTCGTTTTGGCGTGTGTGTGCGCGTCTTGCGAGCGTGCATTCGTGCATTCGTGTGCGCGTCCGACAGTGTGTGTGTGTGTGTCTGGCCACGTATATATATAGAGGCTATTATCTCAGTGGAGGCTCTCTTTTCTTTCCTCCGGTCCTGTCTCGGTGCGTAAAACGGCGACGCACAACTTTTCTTTGCATCACCGTCAACAGCTCAGCTCGGTGCTCGGTGCGCGTTTAAAACACACAGCCCTATCATGCATGCATTAGCATTACCGTGACTGAAAACACATGAACCTCTGCAATGTTTTGAATCAATGACAACCATTAAAGCATTAAATGGCAATATGAAAAGTGTTCATGCATTGAGAGCAGGACACACCTCATTTCCTTTTCAGTTTATTTGAAGGGGAGATAATGCAAATCACATCATTCATAACGAAGTCCATTCACTCAATCACTCCAATAATTCAACAGCGTTTTACCTCATGCATTTCACATCATGTTCAGTTTAGAGTTTTACACTTTAAATCATCAACTTCAACCTCTGATTTAATTTATTTTTCAGTCTTTACACAGTTGACTTCCCTCCGCAGAGCTAATTATTCTTATACTTTGTGGAATTAACATCTTGAAATGTGAGAATCCCTAAAGACTGGTTTAGTATTCAGTCCATTTGAATACTTCAACCCGATCTCTCCATGCAGCGCTGGAGAAAACTGCATTAAAACTGCATCCAGATGACTTTGCCCGTCGGGTCATCCAGGCACATTCTGCACTCAATTAGGTCACATCTGATCATCTGATTATTAATTGTTGCACATATCATATCTACTGAAGTCTTCTGGAGACGTGCCCTTTGCTGCTTGAGTGTGTGTGTGTAGGACTGATTATGAATAATTATGGATGTATGGAGTACTGAGCTGCTGCTGAGTCGATTTTTAACGGAAAGTAAGTGAGATATATCGGTGTATAATTTGAGCAGCTGCAATTCCGCTGCGTTTTCATTCAATGGGGGAGGAAAGAGAGAGAGGGGGGGAGAGAGAGATGGAAGAGAGAGAGAGGGAGAGAGAGAGAGAGAGAGAGAGAGAGAGAGAGAGGCGTTGACTGTGCAGTCTTTGGTATTCATGGCACAGCTCAAGATTGCTGCTCTCAAGCAGGCAATAATATCTCCCCCTCTCTCTCCTTCTGTCTCCCACACTGTTGCTCTGAAATGTCTCCCACCTCCTCTACCTCTCTTCTGCTCCTTCTGCATTTCATCTCCCTCCTCTCTCTCTCTCTCTCCTTCTCCTCCCATCTCTCCTCTCCTCTGACTCTCTCTCGGTTCAGTCTTGTGGGAGCCATTGAGAAAAATCATTTGCTGTTGTTGTATTTCATCCGACAGGGGGGTTCTTAGCAGCCAGGCTCGGCTGGCTTTGCACTGCTGTTTCGTTGCAGTGTTTAAAAAAAAATAAACTCTACAGTCAACAACAGAGAGAGATATGCACAGAGACTCTTCAGAGGCACTATAGCTCCAGTTTGTTAAATAGAAAAATAGTTTCTTGTGCTCCGTTATCACAGGTGAAACGCCTCCAGTTTCTCGTGTTGGAGCAGTGTTGTTGTGCTTTTCCTCCACATTTCCTTATTATATGGTTACTTTTCAGGCAGCTCTTCACCCCTGTATTTAACGAATTAATCTACAGACCAGTCAACATTGTCGAGAAGAAACACATAATCCCACTTCTTCTTCTTCTTTTTTGGTTGTATGAGTTTGCTTTGTGGTTCAGTGGCCTCTCAAAAAGACACATCACAAGTAAAGAATGTCCCCACATTTTGTTTCCAGTGTTGAATTGCTGCTTCTTAGCATCAGAGCCTTCTTCACTAAAGGCCTTCTTGTAAATAAGCACCACAGTATCGGCCCATTTGTGCTTGAGGACGTTTGCTTAATTCACTAATTAATTCTTCTAGCTACAGTATTTCAGTCACTCAGTAATTCAGTTTGGAGAGAGAGGAGAGAGAGGAGAGAGGATCAAGAGGAGCTGGGGAGGAAATTAAGAGGAAGAGGAGACGAGAGGAGGAACAAGCAGGCAGAGCATGACTCCTATCAGAATGTGAGGGGGAGGAGGAGGAGGAAAGAAGAGGAGGGCAGCGTGACTTCTATCAGCGCTGTATTTCATCTCACTCTTTGAGAGCCGCTGCTGTCTGAGCTGAAAAGAGACCTGCAGCCCGAAACTGTTCGTCTTCACTTAGGAACGAACAGCTATAGCTCCCCTTTCAGTTCCCATAGAAAGCAGTGGTGGCTTTGTGTCTGGGAAAGTGATTGTGTACTTTAAAAAGCAGGGCAGAAACTCATCGTTGTGCTATTTATGGTGAGCGGTATACACAGAAAACCTGGCTTGGATGAGAGATGAAAGCAGTGTGTGTGTGTGTGTGTGTGAGGGTATCAGATATTTTTTACTGATGTTCAGACAAATAAATCGGCGCAGAAAGTGACAGAAATGACGTCAGATTTGTTGGAAGCCATGGAAATGTTCTGCTCCTTAGAGTTCAAACTGTGAACGTGTACATTCCTTCAGCTATGTGTTTGAAAGGACACAACGAGGACAGTGAATGATGTTCAAACTGGGCTGAAACACTCCAATGAAGGTTACATAATGGTATACAATAAGTTGTAATGAGTCGTGGTTAATAGCTCCGTATTGATTGTAGTCTCTTCAGGCATTTCTCCGTGTCATCTTTTAGCAAAGAGAATTCATTTGAAATCTTAATGTTCTTTACATCGATCGACTTTGCAGACAAAAGCAAATGACATCTGCAGGTGAGGATTGTAAAACACATAAAACATTCATAGATGTGTCATGGTTTTTACTTGACTCGCCGTGAGACACTTCTAAAGTTCTTTTAAAGATCTCATAGCCAAAGTTGTGTTGATTTTTCCACATTCTGTATTCTTGAAATGCGCCCGACTGAATTTGAAAAAGCCTCTCCAAGTGGAATGAGTTTAAAAGCAACTTAATGCAAAACACTACTGACGTAGCTCACCAGGGAGGCAGCGAGATAGAGGGATTAATTTATTACACTGTAATCGTTATATTTATATTTAATTAGGAGCCAGCTGCTCCATTCTCATAAAGCCTGGTTATTGTAGACTTGTTTCTGAAAGAGAGAGGCTGGAAAGAGAAACGGAGGGGAGATGTTGAAGATGAGGAGACAGAATTCAAAGAGAAGTGAAGTGAAGAGGAGAATATGAATGAGATCAGAGCTGTTCCAGGTGACGACAGAGGGAGCTGTTGGGCTTCGCTGCAGCGACGGCTGATCTGCTCTCTCTCTCTTCTTTCTCGGAGAGAGCCGGTCAGAGAGATGGAGAGGTAGTTAGGCTCCCCAGGGATGCAGGATTCAATCTGCACACCCCAAACACACGTCTAGTCTGTCTGGATAAGCATGTCCACTGTGACTGGCTTCTGTTACCTTCGGGTGGGGGGTTGTGTTTTTCTCTTTTGCTTTCCCCCCCGGTCCCTATAGGTCCACGGGTTGGACAGAAAACAGTCAGTCTAGCAGACAACTACTCAAACCTCAGCTGTTGACTTTATATTTGATCCGTCTCAACCTCTTCATGCACCGAGCTCTCCTTCAGCTCTTCATCTTCATCTTCCTGCCCTCCTCTCCTTCTCTAATTCAAGACAACACACAGCGGGAAGCCAGGTAGATGTTACACTGATTTATAATTTCCCATGGCAGTGTGATTGGATTATAACTCTAATCTCCAGCCTCAACCAGATTAAATGACGGAGTCAGTAATTAGTGTTTTTTGACCTGTAATCTCTTTACTTGCCCTCAAGAGAAAAAAAGACAGTGGCTGATTTGTTTGGATTTAACGAGGAGGGGTATACGGTGGGGTCGGGGGGGTTTCCTGGTGCATGAGAGGAGGACAGGTGGTTCGCTGTTGTTGACTCAGTTTCCTGGCGGTATAATGTGCTGGGTTTAGTTTCCTAGGCCTTTAAGCACGGAGGTTTGTATGTTTCTTTTTCTTGCGCTCATGTGGTTTCAGTTAGTCCGCCATGCGTTCTACATTCCTGTGACATGAAAGTTAGAGTGCATGAACAGGAGAAGCCAAGTTACACACACAACCAAACAAGGGTTTAATAAATAGATGTAGACAGCCTATTATTGCTATTAATCACATAAAAACGGTGTGTTTTAGTCCAAATTTTTCCAAACTAGAGTTAAAGGTTTTCTATACAATATTCAGAGCATTAATATAGCAGCAATATGTAAATATATAGAGGCGTAATGTCTACCTGAGCAGAGAATGAAGTCACTCTCCCTCTGTGTGTTATAATCAGAGCTTCTCTGTGCTTTGTTGACACAGCCGGGCCGGCCACGCGTGCATGTTAGTGCATGTGAGCATGCCCCACTGGCTAGCTCACGGCTGCCGCTTTGCACTGCGCTCATACGGCGGTTACAGCTGATAACGCCTTCCCCCAAAGAACGTATATTGCTAAGAAGTAAAAGTAAATTGTTCGTTCCATCGCACCATCAGCGCCCAGCAGCAGAGCTACACTTCCGACTGAATTTCAGACTGAAAGTGACTACCGGACGCCAGTAAAACGTCCGCCTATAAAGTGCTGCACAAAAGAAAAACTAAATTATTTCTATTCTATTGTCATATTCTACAGAAACGGTCTGAGTTGAGCAATAAAATATTATAAATATAACAAGTGTTTTCAGTCCAAAATGGCGTCAGCAGTAAAAAAAAATAGTTTCATCTCTTTGCTTCTATACTCTTTGGCGTCCTGGGAAGCCGTGGTGGAAGCGTAGAACTCACCCTCTGGTTCCCCCCCGGGTTAACACTGTTAGCGCTGTTAGCACCGCTAGCTGTCGCCTTGTTGAGAGCCGCGCGGAGGCAATAGAAATGCTCTCAATTCCATATTTAGCACCTTATAAACATGTTAGACACCATGCAGACTGAGATGAATGATTGTTTATCCGTGTTTATGATATTTTGAGGGTGTTTTCTTGCATCCTGCATGCTGGTATTTAATCTCATCCGTGTAACCCTGAAAAAGGACGAAGAAAATGAATAAAATGAAACATCAAACTCGGAGTCATTAAGCTGAATACTTTTCATTTTTGGGCACAGAAACAAAACCAGTGACAGCGTAATTCATGAATAAATGTCCCGTGCTCTCATTATGTGATGAGGAAAGTCACATTGAAGTCATTTTAAGTAGCGCATGTATAAGCTGGATGGATGCATTTAAGGGACTCGCGACACAAATAATACCAGAACACAACAAGGACGCCACTTATAGCAATTAACAAAGAGCATGCGGCGGCGGAGGAGCACTCCGGCATCAATTAAATGTCGACTTTTAAAACTGATTTGCTTTTTTAATCGCCTCTCACCCTGAGAACATAACGCCTGAAGCTGCTGCAGAGATGCGTTGGCTTCTTAATGTTAAAGCTGTGTCGGTGTGCTCTTCAGTTGGCGTGACCTTTTGTCCCCAACACGAAGAGAGCGCCGACTTGTGCAGAACAGAACACGCCGTGTGGATTTTACAGCCCGATGATGAGACTGTGGTGACGAACCCGGATCAATGTTAATTTAGGATTAACGAGCGATTTCATTGGATTTCGCTATTGATGATCAGAATACAGCGTCGACGGGGTTATTGATCGGATCAGAATGAGAATTGATTACTCCAGATAGAGAGCGATATTGATCAGAGCACCTCGTGTTTGTTTATGTGCACGTGTGCACGTATAAGCTTTCTCTTCCACAAATGCATGACATTTTGCAGGTGGCTATATATGGTGTGGATCTTTGTGTGTGTGAGTGTATTAGAGAGAGAGAGAGAGAGAGAGAGAGAGAGAGAGAGAGAGAGAGCATATCTGTGTAATCCAGTGTAATTTGTTTTCTGTGACAGTCGTTAGGTGCAGTCAGGTGGTTCGTGGTCTCATGACGCCGGTCACATGAGAGAAAGAAAAGCAAGGTTGTTTTTTTTTACTGCCATTTTTAACTGCATTTTTTTCTGCGTTAGTAGACAGTATTCAGCAGAGAGAGAGGGAGAGACACTGAAAAACACTGAAGGAGAGAGAGAAAGAGAGGAGATACACGATGAAGGTCAACAACAAAGTTCATCTCACGTATGAATTTAAAGTTCCATCAGTTTGGGAATAAAAAAAAAAACTACTCCAGCTCGGGGTCAATGAAATTTGGGGGAGGGTTGTTTTAATGCCAATTAATAATTCACAGCTGAAAGGCTTCTGGTCTGACACATTCTGGTATGAAGCTCGCTGGAGTCAGTAAGAAAGGAAGGAGGAAATAGAGGCTAGTTTCTGTGTGAGCGGGTCAAGGAGAGATTTAATGAGTCGTTTGCTTCTCATTATTCAGAAGAATAATTAACAATGTGTGTGTGTGTGTGTGTGTGTGTGTGTATGTGTGTGTGTGATCATTTTCTCTTTGGAGCCACCAGTGAAGCGGTCATTCATATTCAATCTCTCTCTCTTTCTCTACTGTCTTTCTCCTCTCATCCTATTATTCCCACACATTCTCTGCAGCCAAAGATTATTTTATTATTGATTCATTGTGTGTTTCATTCAAACATTCAGTTTATAAAATGCATTAAAACAGTGACAAAAATGTCCATCACAACCTCCGAGAAACCCAAATTGCTGTTGAACAAATTATTGATTATCAAAGTTTTTCAGTCAACTCAACTCCTTCATCTATTTATCTTTCTCTCTCTCCATCACCTCCATTGCTCTATCGTTCCTCTCCACTAAGCTTGCCAGTATGTGGACACACACACACACAGGTTAGAGTGTGTATCTGCAGACGGTGTGTTGTGGATTACCATATTTAACATGGTTATGTTAATTGTAGCGAGCTAATTTTGCTGATGGGACACATTTGTAAAGGTGAACACTATATGGACAGACGGGTGTAGCCTCAAGTTACAGTGTGTGAGTTTCTGTTGGCATAGTGTGTATATATGCATGCATTCATATCATTCATGTCACCTGTAAACAGAATATATTTTGTGCACAGACACACGTGTTGTTGAAACCAGAAGCTGAACTTGTCATAAGGCTGAAATAAGACAGACATACATACATACTGTATAACGTCAGTGGTCTTCATATGCTGCATAGAGCTTATCTGATTAACAGCAGGGTTGGATAGAGGACTCTGCATCGTAGGGGTTCATGAAGAGACGGTGGCTCACCGGTCTAAAATAAAAGATCCAACTGTGACCTCCGTCTTCTCAAGAACATTCGTCATACGTCCCTCCACGCACATCTTGCCTTTGTTTTGCCACTAACAAGAAAGTGAGAAATTAAATTGAATGGCGCAGAGCACAGAGGACAGAAATAGCAGCATAATGAACATCCCTAACACATAGCATGCACGACAAATTGTTATGATGTGTGGTGTCCGATGTCACGGCGGGGATGAGGGGGGCTCCGGCGCCGAGTTGTAAAAACTTTCTCTCTGGAAATAAATGGCCTAATCTCCGTGCTTATAGCCTCTCTGCTTTTTTTTCTAACTACATTATTTATTTAGCATCTTTAGCTTCCCATTGTGAGAGAAGCATTCTCTGATATTTCCTTCAGTGTTTCCTACTAAAGAAAAAGCCTTCAGTGCTTTGTGCTTTGTGTCGTGCCCTCAGAGGAGCCACAAGAGTTATGGCAATAACATCTGTACCGATTTACCGACAAAAATCATTTTGTTGGTTGTATTATTTTGAGAAATGTCACGAAAATAGAGTCATGGCAACCAATTTCTCAAGCAAGAGAGTGGTTTGTTTGTCCTGTCTGCTGGTGTTTGGAGCTTGTTATGACAGTCTGACTAAGAGAAGTAGAGGCTCATTCTTTCGCTTGCATCGTGGTGTGTAGGAGTGGGTGTTGGGTAATGGGATTTTTACCCGTGATTCACGTGTGTTTAGAAGCAAATAAAATGTCACGAAACACAGTCAAAATTCATGTTTTTGTTCATATTTGGACAGCGACGAGATATGAGGAGGAAATGTTTCCAGAAAGACTGTGTGTATCAGTATCACGTGGATCAGGCTGTTCTCATACACCGTCCATAGCTGTACCTATAAAAAGTAATGCACCATATATACTGTTTGTTTATATCCCACAAAATCATTTTGTATTTATTGTACGTAATCGTGAACCAGGAAATACAAAGAGCGACAAACGCTGGAGGTCGGGGGCGATGGATGGATCCAAAAACACCAGACTTCCACCCTTGTGTGAAACCAGAAGTCTCGTTGCCTAAATCTCCCCAAGTTGTTTCCTGTGAAGCCAGACGTTAATTTTGAAGAGACTGTATGCTTGTAACGAGTGGAACTTGACACGTGTTGCTGTATACGAAAAATGAAGAATAACTTTCCGTAAGATATCATGTGAACTGTTGTATGAGGCAGGCTGGTCTCAAACACTGTTTGTAGCTACATCTACAAAAGGTAATGCACTGAAATTCATATATATATCCCACAGAATGTAATTCAGGTAATTGTGAACCAGGAAAGATAAAGGTCAGTGAACGCCGCGTAGGGAGGAGGTCGGGCTGGATGGGTGGGACTAAAACTCTCAGACTTTTGTCCAGGAGACCGGCGTCCGTGTCCGTATTTGTCACCTAACTTACGTACTTAAGTAACTCCACTTCCGGTGATATTTTGAGCCAAACCACAATCTTTTTCCAACACCTAATCAAGTGGTTTTGTTGCCTAAACCTAAGCAAGTTGTTTCTTGTTAAGACAGAAGTTTATTTTGAAAAAACTGTGTGCATGTAACGAGCAGAATTTGACACGTGTTGTTGGACATTCGTAGGAGAACGCACGAAAAATGAGGACTAACTTCTCATAAGATATCACACGAGTCGTTGTGTGAGGATACACTGCCTGGATGGATATGAGAAGAGGCTTCTTAGTCACACATATTCTAATGTTTCAAAGTGTGTATGTGCATTTCTAGCATTAAACCACTCAGCATGCTGGCGAGGCCTGCTCTTGATGTCAAAGCAACGCTTTGATCACACTGGGACTTATCGAGTAGTTCTCATCCTCTCCTGTCTCGTCCTCTCTCTCTCTCTCTCTCTCTCCTTCCTCCCCTATCCTCTCTTCTTATCTATCCTCCCCTTCCTCTTCCCTCAGCCGCCCCCCCACTCTCTTCTGTATTTATAACCAGCTGTGCTGTAGATAGACGCAACACAGTCACTCACCTGAAACATTTCCAAAAATAAACTTGAGTTGTATTAATAAATATACAACATGACATAGTTAGGAATATCTGCTTTCTGCTGTTATCACTTCATATCATATCTGCTTAAATGAAGCATCAGAGGGATCGTCAAATTCATCCATGCATTGCTATTTTTCCATCACATAATAAGTATGTTCCTCACTGATGCAGCTCTGCGGATGTGAAGGTGTGCTCTGAAAGATAATGTGCTCTGTGTCTCCTGCGTCCCTTCACACACTCTGAAGAGGCCTTGATGTTATATAACCGCCGTCTTAGTCCGAGACTAAACACACAAACACGAGTGTACGCTTTATGATATGATGGTGTAGTGGCAGATGATGACTCATGCACATACAGAAGAGGGAGAGAAATGGAGATAACCGTGCACTCTGACACACACACACAAAGCATGTTTTCCTTTCTACAAGACTTTGCATTACTGCAAGGTTGACCTCTTTACCATAATAACCTCTCTCCCTCCGTCTCTCTCTGTGTATGTTGCTTTATTCTCTCTCTCTGCTATCACTAACTCCCACACTCCCTTTTAGCATCTTTCCTCCTTTTTCTGACCCTGTGATTCTGTTCCTTCTCTCTCTCTCTCTCTCTCTCTCTCTCTCGAGCCATGCTTCATTGAGCGTGACACTTTTAATGGTGTAATATGATTGAATATGACTGCTGCTTCTTCATTGAACAGTATTAATTTCACTTTTTTTTCCATGCGAGCGGCTTGACTCCAGTATATTTATTCGTCGGCTCTATGCCTTAATCCCATGACTCACACTTAATAGAGCAGCATATAAAGCAACCTCTCTCTCTCTTTCTTATTTTTCATTCCGTCATCTGTCCATAAGGTTTGGTTGCTGCTTCTCTCATCTCTATCTTCTATAAATCTTCTTCTAAATAGTCTCAATTTCTCATTCTCTGTCCGTCTTTATCTCTAGCTTCCACAGTCTCTTTAGGTTTCAGTTGCAGCTGTGACAGCGTTGACCTTTCCGGTGAAAGGAGAAGCAGTGAGCGACAGATATAGCCTCCTCTAGGACTGGCTAATTGTTATTTCACTATAGAAAGCTCTAGCTATATATAGGGAAATGTGAAAGAGCTGATACAAGGCAGATCTTGACACTGACACCTTTCATCACACTGCTAATGTATGAAGTATAATTAACATTTACAATTCAAAAGGAAGGATTTCGAAAAACACAGTTGATTTTGCCCTTTAAACCTGGATGAGTGTGTGAGTGAGCTGTGAACGACGTGGTGCCGATCACTTTGTGTTTCAGCAGGTGTTACTACGGCTGAATGTTTCACTCTGGAAAATAACACTTTACTAAACTCATCTGACAGGTTGGAGAAACAAAAACACTCATTTCACAGTGATTATCATTAAATATTGTTTTTAATCAGGCTGCTCTCATACAATGTTCATAGCTATACCTACAGTAAGTAGGTGGGCTGGACGGGTGGGTCCAAAAATATCAGACTTTCACCCAGGAGACCGACGTTCGTGTCCCGTCTGAAACCAGAAGTCAAATGTCACACGAAAATTAATCTCGTCAGGCTCCAAATAATGCGTTTGTGTCCGGCTCGCCAGACAACGGACCAATCAGCATCCTGTCAGTAGCTACTGCAGCTATGGGTGTGGCTTAAGTGTGTGGGACTGGTGAGACAATAGCGTGAGACGCCACAGAGAGCGTAGATGCTGCAATAGCATCAGTTCTATCAGAACTGGAGAGTATTTCTTCATTGAAAGAAGAACAAAGAACGACACTGAATGTGTAAAGTACGGTGACGTTTTCGCCTTCAGTTAGTTCCGCTTTTGTTAGTTTGATTGACAGATGGTTCATCCAATCACCTGCTAAGTATGTTTTGAAAGTGCCTGCACTTTTCCATACAGTTTCCAATGACGGCTTCCCGTCTGACTGGGTCAGGTCAGCAGGGCCTGTGGTCTAAGAGGAGTCATGGTGTGGCATCGCTCATACCATTAGTATCGGAACATGCAAGTTTCATTCATTGTGCTCGCTGGTGTTTGCCCGCTTCTTTGATTCATAGCATGATAAGCCGCTAGCTTTAATCTGTAGCATACATGCTAGCCTGCAAACTAGTTAGTAAGCTAGTTTCAGTGAGCTGCTGGCCAGTCCAGTCGATCAGCAGAGAACCAGACTGACCGCTGAACCAAGCCGCTATTTGAGAAAGAGGAGGTGGTGGCAGGCGGGGGCCAGCAGGAAGTGAGGCAGGAGCGGCTGATGAGAACGGAGAGCCGCCGAGCTGCAGGAGCTGCAGCGGCTCTCCGCAGCAACAGCTGAGACAGCAGTTATATGTTAAATGAGTACATTAATAAAATCATAATAAAGTAGTATTTCTGGTGCCGACCAGTGAGAGCAGCAACGTCTAATCGACTAGTCCACTAATCACGCTCATCCATATTTAAAATGTGTAAAGATCCAGTTTAGTTAGTTATTTTTAAATGCTGTGAAGTAGCAGAAGTTGCTTGGAGCCATTTTCATTCATCATATGTGTTTTCGGTGTTTATGTGGAGTGACATCGAATTTGTCAGCGCCGTGTTTATTTTTATTGTGATGTTATGAAAGCAAACGCCATCAACACGGTTTATATTCTACTGGCAAGGTTGAACTAACAAGGTCACCGGGTGTGTGTGTGTGTGTGTGTGTGTGTGCGCATGCCACTCCAATGTGCCCGTGCATGTGTTTTCACATACTGGTGCTGAAGCTGACCATGCAAGGTCAGCGTGTAGTCTGTGTACGTGTGTGTGCACACATGCCCCCGTTCACCTGAGCATCACCAGATCAACAAATACACGTTGTTTCAGGCAGTCTGTCTGCATGTGTCCGTGTCACCTTAAGGTGAGATATGCACATTCACCCTGAGCTCTGTGTGTGTGTGTGTGTGTGTGCATGGTGCGTTGTGCTCTTATCTTTATGAGAACCAGGTGTCTTCAGAACCAGAGAAAGACCTGAGATTTCCTCCAAAGAGCAGACGATGTTTTAGTTGTTTAGTTAGATGAAGCATTAGGTTGAGTTTACGTTTGGTGGATCTAGTCTAAGGAAAGTCCTTAACAGTATGCTGTAATACTAGTACGAAGATGTGTGTATGTATATGTGTGTGTGTGCACACGAGGGCAGGCATACATCACCGCTCGTCTAGACAGCTGTTTTGACCTTTTCTTCATATGAGGAGATCGTCCTGATGTTTTATTCACGGAGCAGCATGCTAATATTTTATTCAACAAGGCAATGCACCAATCTTTAAGAGCAGATTAGAGCAACAAGAGCTGCGTGTCATCAGGTTTCACTCTCCAGATGAAAAGAAATATATCAAAAGAAAATATATTGCTGTGACATTTGGAGGCGAGAAAAGCTCCTCTCATTTGCGAGGATTTCCATTTGCTGTTTATCCTTCAGATACAGCGCGTGTGTCTGCTGCACTGATTCCGAGCAACAAGTGCAGCTGGTGTTGAGTACGAGGTTCAGAAATATTAACTCTCAACTACAAGGTGTAGCTTTAAGCTACCCATTTCATGAAACATAATTCATTTTAAACCAATGCAAACGTATGGTCAGTCAAATCTAAAAAAAGGGAGCAAATACGTTTTTCCAGATGGTTGTCTGCAGACAAACATGCATCAGTTTTGGGGGATCGTAGTTGAGATATGTGATTCATACGGGGGTCTTTGGTTGGAGGGAAGTCTGAGAACCAACAGCGCAGGCTTATTGAGGTATGTGATTGCAGCTCAGGACAACAAAGGGCTCTCTGTGTCAACCTGGAGGAAGAAGGGAGGGGATCTGGCTTCAACAACCATGTGGGGCTGACAGAGGAGGGGGGGGGGTTATTATCAAGTATCCAGCACGTCCGTGCATTGGTTTGGAGCGGCATGACGGGAACAAAAAACAGGGAGGGAAATGAGAGAGCAGCGGGGATCGTTTTGCAGGGGAGGATGTTTTGGCATAATGACCCCAGTGTCCTCCAGATTGTCATTGAGTCGAGTGTTTCTCGGTGGTTGTCGGGTGAGAGGTGGGGGGGGCGATTTAGAGAGATAATTAGGATCATTACACATGCATGGTGGGTGTAATGGTCCGCAACATTGCTGATCAATTCCTCCCTCTTACCTCCACCATGAACCACCCCTCCTGTTCCCGTCAACTCACCACAACACATCCATCTCTACTTTATTCCAGAATAAGTTATTCACCAAATTGACAAAGAAAAAGAGTAATGGCTTCTTTTTGTGATATATAATGTTTAAGTCAAAGGTTGTCTATATTTTCAAGCCAAACCCTGCAAGTACACATATCACATACGGATCAATACCGTGTTGAAATGAAGCCCTTCAAGCGTTTATTGTGTGAAGTGTTTGTATTTGGTGCGTCAGCGACAGGATTGAAAGGTCAAATCAATCGAGAATCCAACCATACTGTAAAACACATGCTTGCTCCTTGTACAGCCACAAATACAAGACATTTTGGGGCTCAACATTAAGGATTCGTAAATCTAGCAGCTCACTTGCCCGATCAGGCAAGTGGAAAGCAACGTTGAACCCTTATATTTATTTACCTTTTTTATGTCCTAGTTTATATTATATATGTCCATAGTCATTTTATTCCATGTTAAGGTGTCTAAAACATTGAACAGCTGATATCAGATAAGAACTATTAAATATTTATGAAGTTATTAGCTATCCTGTGGTCTTTACTTACAAAGGAATAAAGTGTTTGATGATGCACACAATGCTTTGAAATCAAACCCATCATTGCACTTTATCATTATGAATAAAAACCACGTTGAAGCTATAAAACCATTAATGACTTGTAGGTGAACAGATCACGACCCGACTGTGAGCCTGAATGTTCCGTCAGTGAGGTCTCTATGGGCTAATGTGTATGTAAACGGTGTGTGTCAGTTACTGGATAAATGGGATGGGTGGGTGGTGGGGGGTGTACATCCCAGGCTGAAGGGAGGTCTTTAAAGGCTTAGTGGCCTCCACTAAGACCTTGTGTTCTGCCCCTTGCCTCCTCAATAGAGCAGAGCTAATCTGGGTCTGCTTAGGGCTGCTTCTTCCGTCTCTTGGGCGACCGTCTCCCTCCTTCTCTCTCCTTCTCTCTCCTCCTCCTCATCCTCCCTTTACCATCTCAACCTAAGCGACTCACTGTCCCGCTCAAGGACACTTTGACTGGACACGCTGGATGCTGATGCACATATATATTGCAGTGAAAAAAAAGTGCTGACCTTTGAGCCAGATGTGTCTGTCAAACCACTTGATGAAAACCTGCTGCCAGCGGTGCAGAGGTCTCCATCAAGCTCAGTCCGTCTGACTCTGACATATGCCTGCCTCTCACCATCATTTTAGTATTTGGCTGTCATGCTTAAGGAGACTCTTTCATTTAGTATATTAACAAAAAATATAGCGTAGAAGCATGTTGAAAGTATCTTTGGATAATCATTTGTGTTTGATGCTGCACCATGCACTCCACGCTAACAACACTTTGATGATTTGTGTGTCGGAAAAGATAACTTCACAAGAAGTCTTCCAAAAGAAACGGTGCTTTTCCTTCAACTCAACTTGTTGAAATTACACTTTTCTACTGAAATGTCTCCATCAGATTGGTGCAAGAATATGTTATTCCAATGAGAATAAAAGTTGTGTCATGTAAATGAATGGATCTCTCTCTCTCTCCATCTCACTATCTCTTCTTTCTGTCTCCCTCGCCGGCTCCCGAGGGTCATGGTGTCAGCTGTTGGACAATAGGACAGCTGTATCCAGATCAGCCAAAGAGCTACAAGCCCCCGGGGGTGGGATTAAGCCAATTAGTAGCTGCCAATCACTGTGACATATCATGGACAGCTCGATCAATACTTGGATGAATGGAGGGAGGGAGGGAAGGACGGATGGAGGCTGGCAGTGACGGGGGGGGCTCGGAGCATGGGTAGATTGAGGATCAAGTTTGGCTGGATGGAGGGATAAAAGGATAGAGAAAGGAAGTCTGGTGGACATTGGAGATTGGGGGGAAGTGAGTAGAGATCAGATGGGTTTTAAGTGGACGGAGGGATAAAAAAAGGGAAATAGAACTACGCCAAACCAGCACTGATTTCTTTTTTTCTCAGCTTGGACTGACGCACTACAGCAAACTAAATAAATGAGAGATGCTGAGAGACAATGTGAGATATTGCTTCTTGAGAAGTCACTGTGATAAAGAACTAGAGATGATTAAAATAGTCCGGAAAATGTAGATGATGTATGCAGGAAGAGAAAATGCAAAAAAAAAAGAGAGGAAAGTGAGCTGAGAGGCGTTTGGGGGGCAAACATGGAGAAAGAAAGAGATAAATAAAGAGCGGTGCTGGAACAGAGCCTCAGCTTGCAACCCCAAGAGACGTTCAAAATGAATAGGTGTGCAAATCAGTCCCCCCCCCCACCCATCTCTCTCTTTCTCCTGATCATCGCTCCCTGTCTCCCATCTGGTTTCCATTAAAGTGTCTGTGAGCGTGTGCGCTGTTTCCCAAAGAGTTTGGTCGGGAGACGTAGAATTTGTTTATCGTGGTTTGGGACATCTGAGGATCTCATCTCCTTCTGACAGCCGAGAGAGGCCCCGATCAATAGGCCTCCTGGAGAGAATGACGGGGAGGGAGGAGGAGGAGGTAGAGGAGGATGTGGGGGTGCTTTGGAGGGAAGGATGCAAAAAAAAGGAGAGGAAATGAGGGGAATAGGGATGCAGATGGTTAATAAAGAAACACGACGTCAAATTCAAGGAAGAAAGATGTGTTGAGTGATTTAGATCAAGAATGAGAATGAATGATATATTTATAGAATACTATGAAGGAGGCGACATGGAGTAGAGTGGAAAAAGGAAGGATGAAGATCTTAAAAAAACGTTGGCACATCTGTCATATCCAGACTATTAGGAAATAATTGAGAATGAACATCTTTCAATAGCAAAAAAACTACTGTTTTGAGCTGATGGAGCTGAATGGACTGTAGAGCTGCAGAATATAGAACCGCTTTGACAGTAAAGGGACGGGGAGGAAGAGAAAAACGAGGAGGGAAAAGAAAGGATGGTGTAAAAACATCCAAACAAATTAAGGATGGGGGAGAAAAGTGGAGGATGCAACGACACAATGGAGACAAAATGGAAAAGGGAATAAATAATGAGGTATTAAAAGATGAATATAAGGATGAGAGAGGGAGAGGGAAAAATGAATAAAAGGCCAGATGAGTGAGGAAAAAGGAGGAAGCAGGACATAATAGCAGAGAAAAGGAGACAGGGAAGAAGAGGAGAGGATGTTGTAGGATGAATATGAAGCTGGGAACATCTGGCATGACTCTCAAAAAAGTTCTTTGGCCTTTCCAGTTTTAAGTGTGTGTGAAAGGAGGGTGATGGGGGGGTGGTGGGGGTTTGTTAGTCTAAAGCAGTGATGCACAAAGACACCAACCAGGCCTGCCACACTCACTTATATACGCCTGGATGGATACGGAGAGAAAGATCGAAGGTTTGAGGAAGAGAGGGGTGGAGATAAAGAGAAGCGATGGATGGAAAGAGGGAGGAGAAGGACAGATGGAGGAGGAGGAGGAGGAGGAGGAGGAGGGGTGTGGAGAGCAGGACGAGGAGGAGGGATTTGTCTTTGATTGATTTACCTCGCTCTCCAAGGCCACAGTCATGTAATCATCAGGAGGATTTTTGATCTGCACTCTTTATGGAAGGCATGTGGCGTCTCTTCAGCTCATTCATGTGTCGGCTCGGAGGCGACGGAGCACCAATAGATATTTTATATCTCTGACACGTTAATAGTCCTCATCGTGACTCTCAGATGTTCATAGAAACAGTTTTTATCCATATAGAAACACATTTTCTATGTTTTAACTCTCAATGAAGCTTCGTTGTTTTTCGTTCTATTTTTCATAACCTCCGAGAATAAGGACTTTTTTTGTGTTATTTAAAATGTATTTTCTCCCTTTAGCATTATTTCAAAAACTCTTAACAAGTGTATTTTCCGCCTGTTTTCACTCTTAAGGACGCTCTGAATAATTCATGGGGTTTCGTCAGTAACATATTGTTCCAACTTTTTTCCAACTCTTGTTTTGTTGATTTCTGTTTGGGATTTTAAATGTGTGCATATAATACGCCGCTGTATATTTTTTAGAATTAATACTTTGATTGATAGAAGAAACCTTTAATATTTAATACTTCTGAAACTTCTGACAACTTTCTCTCTCTTCTCTTTGCATTTAAAACGTGTATTGTGGTCTTTGAGTTCTTAACTGGCGTATTTTCCGCCTGTTTTAACCCTTAAGGAGGCGCTGAATAATTCATTGGGCTGTGCTCCCTCTAGTTTTGCTAATGGGCCAGTCACGAAGCCATACATTTGTAAATGAGGGTAATCCACCTTTATGAGTCCCGGTGCATGTGTGTGTGTGTGTGTGTGTGTGTGTGTGTGTGTGTGAGAGTGTGTGTGTTTAGACGGGTCGGACTCTCAGGTTTTTAAGACAAGGAGCGTTTTGTCCAACAAGAACTTTGGGTTGTGTGTGTGTGTGTATGTGTGTGTTTTAGCTGTCGAGTGCTGAGTGCTGCCAGGATTTGTAGCTGTGCTTCCACAATGACCCTTTCATCCCAAGAACCATCTGATTGTGTGTGTGTGTGTGTGTGTGTGTGTGTGTGTGTGTGTGTGTGTGTGTGTGCGTGCATGGTCGTTCATGCCTCCATGTGTGTGTGTGTGTGTGTGAGTGATTTTAGGCCTCTTTTCTATGCGACCCAATCTCTTTATCTGCCCAGAACAATAAAAGACGGAAGCCTGAAGGCACAGACACAAACGGACTGACGACAGACACAGAGACAGACGGCAGGAAGATAAGCAGACAGACAGACAGACAGACAGACAGACAGACAGACAGACAGACAGAGATGTATAATTCAGGTCACTGGCGTGGCCTCAACACACCAGAGTTTAATAAGTCTGCTTATTATCAGTTTGTTTTCCCGAAAATCCGTTTTTTTTGGGCTCGATGACTGACCACTCAGACTGTTGTTGTTGTCAGACAAATCTTCACTAGGTTGATGGAGTTGAGCTGACAATGCCAGGTACGAAGAGGGGCAAATATGACAAAAAAGTACAACAAAGACTGGGAAAAAGAGAGTGGACTTAAAGATTAGAAACTCCCTCAAGTGGGGGATGATTCAGTGTGATATACGAGCACATCATGCCGATCTGGTTAGACAAGAAAGAACGAGGAAAATGTAAAGTTAAAAGGCTAATAATTAAATACAAAAATTGAATAAAATATTCAACTTCTTTAAGTTTAGTTAACAAGACAAATGTAAAGTTGCATGCTAAAAATGGATGCAATGCAAAATAAATTTACAAGTGTAGTGATCAAGTGGCCATCTCTCTCGCTCATATTGTGGTAGGTAAGGTTGCTTCTTTTGGGCTTGTTTCTATGGACCTGGTTGCTTGTTTCTCTCACGAGATCTGGCAACACACAAACACATCTGTCAATAAAGGCAAAGCCTCTATACCTGCGTCCCTATCTCGCTGTTAACACAGGTGTCCTGAACTTGTAACACAGTCAGAGGCCGACCGGCTATCGCAGCTCTTCTGTCCACCACACGGACTATACTATATGTCTCGCTGAATGCTCCGACAACGATATCCTGTCCAAAATGTGTGTGCTTACCTTTCTAACATGCAACTGACACTCACAGCAATAGCAGAATATGGTAAAATTCATAGATTACAAACAGCAGCAGCGTGCAGCAGCAGTAGGAGGCAGAGCAGCAGGAGAGAAATGAGAGCAAAGCAGTGAAGTAGAAAAGCTTTTTAGCTGCAAGATAAGAGCATATTAGGGCGAGCACTGGTAGGGAAAGACAGGCGTGGTGGTGGTGATGGTTGGCGGGGGGGCTGAAACACTTTATTAGTTCTTGATAAGACGCATTTTCAGCCCAACAAGAATAAGTGAAGACTGGAATGAATGACTGGAGTTGTGATTGGAAAGGTTGTTTCCACCTCAGTTCAAAGACCGATTCCACTCAGATTGTATCTGCAGGAATTAATGTAAAGGAGTGTCGCAGCTTTAGTCAATGCTTCGTAGTCTTTTTCACTGAATCTGAAGAAAATAAAGATGTAAGGGGAAGAGGAAGAAGACGAGGAGGAGGAGATGGAAACAAAAATGGAGAAAGATGAGGAAGAAAGGGTACAAAAAAATGAGAGATGGGGAAGACGAAGAATAGAAAGAAGAAATGAGGCAAAAGGAGAACAAGGAGTGGAAACTCTGGCGGTGCAGGCGTTGCTTGTTCATTGCGGTAGGGACATCTTTGTGTGTGTGTGACGCCAGTTTTCCCAGCTGCGAATAGCCCCGTTGAGACAAACCTGGTCTGACAGCAATCACACACACACACACACACACACACACACACGCACACACACACACACACACACACACACAGACAGACACACACACACACACACACACACACTCCAAACTACCTGCTTTGGGGGGATGCCATTCCCACTTTTTTCTTTCTTTCTTTCTTTCTTTGTTTTTCTCTGCAGACAGATTTTCTTGGCCTCCTCAGACTGCTAATTTGTAGCAGTTTTTCCATCGCTGCTGTGGCCCCCAGTTCCTCGGTGAGTTTGTGTGTGGGTTTGGCAAAAGGGCCGAGCTATTTCTGGCACTCTTGATTGGTTGGACATGCTAAGCAAAGTCTGGGTTTATTCCCCACCGCCGTTTCTCAAATTTCACATATTCTCTTGTTTTTTTCCAACTTTTTTTCCTTCGACTCTCTCTCACTCCTTTTTCTCTTTCTCCTGATTTTAGCTCTGTACTAAACCACATCTGTACTCCGATTACTGAGCAGTGTGTGAAAGAAAGAAGTGACACAATCATTTTTGTTAAATGGCCGATGGTACCAAATCAAAATACGCACTTTTTGAGTGAATAAAGATCAGATTTATCTCAAGAATAGGGAGGATTTGAAAACCAAACAATGAGTTTCAGAGACTTTGTTTCCAGCATTCTGGTAACTTTTAAATATAACAAAATATTAAGTTCACTGCAACAGCATTTTTATGTCAAATAGATCTACTTTTAATTTTACTTTTAAATCTCAGGAAAGAAAACTGAATAATCCGCCGCTCTGACGTGAATCTATTTCAATCTCTGGTATCAGTTTTCATTCATTTTTTTAGTATTTCATTCTCTTAGCTCTGTTTATTTCTCTCCCCGTCTTTCACTCACTGAAGACTCTTTCAGACACAACGTGACAACGGCACCGCTGCGCTCTGAAACTAGAGGGCGATGAAAAATGGGATTCTCCCGGGATAATCGTGAGGGTTGGCAAATATGCTAAAGATACCTGAGGTCGTTGGTTAAAACCTTTACAAACTAGAATGCTAACATTGTGGAAGAACTGAATGACTTTGACTTCCAAAAAAAAAAAAGACAGACGTGCTATCAAAGTAAAAATTGTAAGTTTGTCCACAAAACAAACAGAAACAGTAAATGTGTGATAGCTTTGAGCGAAAAGAGCACTT